>NC_052486.1:8136715-8153539 GCF_009730915.1 Dioscorea cayenensis subsp. rotundata
ATACTTGATGCATATAAAACATATATAAAAATATATCAATTAAGAAACCTTATCACCCATTTGAGCTTTGCTAAAATCCCTGCCAAACTAAGCGCCAATGGACTCGGAGGTATTGTGAAGTGTTTTTCAAGTGAGGAGTCGTGAGAGAGAGGAGAAATCATCCTCTTTTTAAGCGAACTCGCGACTTTTGATGTTACATGCATCACACAGACATGTGTAAAATTCCCCACGCCCGTGTGCCTCTACTCAAAAAGCTCACGGTCTTTATGCGCTCGGAAAAACTCTCAGCGACTTAGAATGATCTCCCAGACTTTGAGGAAAATATCATAGTCTTAAAAGGCCGAGGGTGGCGCCGCCCATGTAACTTCACGGACAATAGAAAAATATCAAGTCTTACATGCCGATGCGAAATTTCCGGCGTGGACATTCACATGCCCAACAAGCGAGCGGTACCCGTCCCTATGTTTTCTGGAATGGAGGGAACAACCTGCGGTATACGCCGCGAGCGTGCGAAATTACCCATGTGCAGGTGTGTAGTTCTAAGGTAACCCACGAGCGAGTCCGCTGTGTTCGAGGGAAAATACGCCTTTCTGCGAAATTCCTGCGCTGCGTGCGAGTACCCAGGCGTACTTGATCGCCTGGTCGTGCCGCGAAGGGCAGCCCCGCCGCGCCCACAGCCTCTGGATGAGCTCTTACCGCGGGCGTGTGAAATTCCTGCGCTGTGTGTTTTCTGGATGACTTAGAAAAACTTTGCGAGTCCTGCGGAAAGTATTCTAAGCTGTCGTACACACTCGGAGCACGTCTGTGCCACAAAATTTGCGACGATAAAAACACGAAAGGCGAGACTCAAGCGACCAAACTTACGCCGATTCTCAACAAAACACACAATGAATTCTGAAAAACCCACTGACAAAATCATGACACAAGTACTCAAAAATTGAAACACCAACCTTAGCGGTTTATTCATGTAAACAACTAAACTAAAAGATACAGCAGATAAACACTTTGGTTGCCTCCCAAGAAGCGCTTGTTTAACGTCACTAAGCTTGACGTACCTTACCTCATCTCATGAGGGTTCATAAATGAAGGTTGCCCTCTTACCCATGGCTTGAAAGCATGATGAGCAAAGTCTCCTAAGGATAGAGGATGTACTCTCGGGCTTGGACCACCTAGCAATGGTTTGTCCAACTTCCTTGGCTCGTATACGTCTCCAAACCAATCTTGAGCTGTGGTGTCTCGAGCCCTCTTCATTTTCGAGCACTTCTTCAGATCCCCGTAGGTGATGTTACTTCTTGATCGAACCAAGCATCATTACTTCTTCATTTGCTCTCCTCTTGGTCCGAACAATCCTTCATACACGGATCCGGGTTGAACATTTCCTGCATATATTCATCAACAATTTCATCAGTAGTATCTACAAAGTATACAGTGTCATCAAAATCGAGAGAATGTCGCATGGCTTTAGCAAGGCGGTATGTGAGCTTGTTATCTCCAACTCTCAATGTGAGCTCCCCACCGTCCATGTCAATCAATGCTTTGGAAGTCCGCAAGAACAGTCTCCCAAGTATCAAGGGTACATCTTCATCCTCATCGACATCTAGCACTACAAAGTCAAAGGAAAAATGTACTTGTCCACCTTGACAAGCACATCTTCAATGATGCCTCTCGGATGTTGCACTGTTCGGTCCGCGATTGTAAAAGTCATCCGAGGTAGGCCTAGGCTCACCCAAGCCTAGCTTTTGGAAGAAAGTATATGGCATAACATTGATGCTGCTCTGAATCGCCAATGCCATTTCCTCACCTCGTTGCCGAGTGTTACAGAATGATGAAGCTTCCGGGTCTTTCTTCTTGTTCGGCATGTTCTTTTTGCAACACCGCCGAGCATGAAGCATCAAGCACCACTGAAGCACTCTCCTCCAATTTCCTCTTGTTGGTCAATAGGTCTTTCAGGAACTTTGCATACTTAGGTATTTGAGCTAATGCCTTAACAAAAAGGAATGTTGATGTGGAGTTGCTTGAACAAACTCGAGGGAACTTCTTATACTGTTCATCCCTTGGTCATTCATCAATCTAGAGGGATAAAGGGATTCTTGGCTTGAAAGGTGGGGTTGCCACCTCTTTCTCTTTGTTTGCTCCTCCTCGACCTCTACAACCTCGGGTGCTTGTTCTTTTCGGCTTCTCACTCGGAAGCCTCCCTTCAACCTCACGACCACTTCTTAAAGTGATCGCCTTCACATGTTCTCTAGGGTTGGTTTCCATGTTGCTTGGTAAACTTCCATGTTGCCTTTTCGAAGAGACTTGCAATTTGCCCCACTTGATTTTCAAGATTGTGCAAGGAGGCGGTGTGATTGCGGAGTGTAGCATCGGCGATTCAAACCTTGTATTTGCTGATTAGAACAAATCTTGCCAAGTGCTTCTCCAAATGCATCATTCAGGGTTTCCAAGCCTGAAATTCTATTTTCCACTTGAGGGGCTTGTTGTTGTTGTTGGAAACCCGTTGGCCCCATGGTCTTCTATGGTCCTTGATTACTCCATGAAAAGTTGGGATGATTCTTCCAACTTTGGTGTAGGTATTCTTTGTATAGATTCCCTTAAGGTCTCATTCCATTACCTACAAAGTTAACGTTCTCAATTGAAGAAACATCACCAATGACGATTGGGCAATCGGAGGGAGCATGTCCTCCACCACAATCGATGCAATTGGTCACGGCCGCAACTCTATTCGAAGCTATAAGATCTAGCTTCTTACTCAAACTCTCCACTTGGGCCGCCAATGAAGTTACTGCATCAATTTCATGGAGACCGGCCACCTTTTTCTTCTCCCTAGCATTCCACTAGTAGCTATTTAACCCCATTTCCTCAATCAATTGACGAGCCTCATGGGGGGTCTTGCTACCTAAGGTACCTCCTGCCGCCGCATCCAAGAGTTGCCTTGTACTTGGGTTCAAACCATTGTAGAAGGTTTGAACAATCATCTACTTTGGGAATCTGTGTTGCGGACACTTTCGCAGGAGTTCCTTAAACCTTTCCCATGTCTCAAATAGAGACCTCCAATTCCAACTGCACAAAGGATGAGATCTCATTCCTAAGCTTTGCTGATTTTCCGAGAGGGAAATAACGGGCTAGAAAAGCTTCTACTATCTCCTCCCATGTAGTGATTGATGCTCTAGGTAATGAGTGTAGCCACTGCTTTGCTCTCCCCTTTAAGGAAAATGGAAAGGCTCTCAATTTGATAGCATCATCCGTCACACCATTTATCTTCAGCATGTCGCACACCTCGAGGAAGCTCTCTATGTGACTGTTTGGAACCTCATCGGCCAAACCGTTGAATTGTGTGGACTGCTGCAGCATATGGATGAATGCTGGGCTTTAGCTTCAAGTTCGAGCTGTAATTGGGGGACTTGCAAGTACTCGATTGTGTCCCCAACATCGAAGATGTCGGCATAATCGGATAGTGTTTGTTGTTGCTCATTTTTGTTTTGCCATGTTTTTTCGAGATCCTTCTACTTCTAAATCAATCTGGATTATGCTTTGTTCTTGCACGAGTTCTTTCCCTTTTCTTCTAAGTGTACATTCAAGCTCAGGGTCTCCTTCAATCAATATTGATGGATTCCCTCGGGTCATAACCTACAGGCGGCACCAAAAAAATAAAGAAAAAAAGAAAATTAGAGCAATGATGAGAATAAGAAGATATGAATTAGAATGTGTGGTGAAATAGCTAAGAAAACAAAGTGCAAAGTATCTCTAAGCGCCCATTCACCGATAGCTAGCGCCAAAAAAACTTGACAAGTTCCCATTGCTTATATCCATGCAAGTGCAGGGTTTGTCAAGTAATAATCCTGGGTGAGCGGGGTCGAATCCACAGGGAGTAGGGAGTAAAGAACTTGAGTCGATTCTTAGCTATGTGGAGTATCAACAATGATAAGTGTGATAATGATTCAATTCTCAACAATTAAAAGAAACAAGTAAGAGAGCAAAAGTAAGGAGGAGGTAAGGCAATCGATAAAGATGGGGAACTCGGATGATGCTTCACCTAGGATAATCACCTCAAGTACAAGAACTCTCTATTATGGTTCCTAATCAATGCAATGGTGAGTCGTGGAAATCCTTACACACAAAGTCCCAAATCTAAGGTCAACTATACCTAACTCTATTCATGTCCCGGAGGAGAGATTAAATAACCTCTCAACCTCGCACTCGAATAAAGTTGTAATGAGCTCTAGGGATTCCAAGTGATAAATCGCTTCCTTATTATAGACCTAACACTTTGGTCTAAGCGGAAGGTCCCTAGCCACAATTAAGCCAAAGATACTAGGATCCCATTAACGCTTCACTCCATTGCACGCGCAACTAGGCCCCAACGGAGGTTCATCCCTAAGACCATTCACTCTATTATGGCCGCAAAGAACTCAAGGAACGGAGGTAGAATCTATCACGTCGGAGGAGAAAGGGGACGCTCCTGTACCTCTCGACTCACTCTCTCAACTCTCTCCAACCTAACTTTGTCGAACGCTCGTGGTGTGTAACTCACTCACAAGGTTACCAACAAGAACTCTCAACCCTAGTGTCACTCTAGGGGAAATGTTCATACAATCAAGCATTCAAGGTTGGAACTCACAATAAACATCAATTTATTGAAAGCATAATAAAGAAGTTGAATAAAACGAATACATCCTAGGGTTCACAATCACCCAAGTACCCACTAGGGGTTTAGCTCTCCATGGAGCTAAGTACAATAAAAGAAATCGAATGTAAAAGCAATGAATCCATAAAGAAACCCCCTCGATGGTCGTGTCGATGGTCTTGTAGAAAGTCCTCTACTCGTCATCCAAGGATTCCCTCGTCCGGTACAGGATACGCCTCAACGGAAGCTCCCCTACCAACCATCTTCCTAAGGAATGACGATGTCGGAGCCGTAGAACCTCTCCAAAACCTTGGCTAATACCCTTCAAAACCCTAGCCGAAGCCCTCTCTCAAGTTGGGGAAAAGATGGAGAAAAGAATACCAAAATCGGGGCTGAATCGGCTTTAAATAAGGCTGGAATCGGGCAACTCCACGGGCGTGGATGCTACACGTGCCCGTGCGGAATTTCCACCCGGGCGTGGATAATTTCCACACGCCCGTGTGGATTCTCTGTTTCTCTGATTTCTCGGGCGACTGTGAACATTGCTACTATAGTACTTGCTGTAGTGTTGCTACGGTCTTCGACCTGAATAACGTCCCAATTCCATACTTTCATCGGGGTAACGCAAACGGGCACACGTTCACGTCGTGAATCACTTGCTTCTTCAATGATATATATGTTGGTGGAGCTCTTGTTCTTATATGCATAAGGCGAAATGCTCGAGTGTGACTGCCTTTGTGCCCTCCAAATGGATGTGCTCACTCGAATGCGAGGAGGTTGGCACACACTCTAGCATCTCACACATGTCCTATGTCTTCGCATTTGAACCTTAGCAAGATCTCCTCCAAAATAGGTGCATTATGATCCACATTGGCCTATTTCCTTCATACTTAGCCTCACAACCATACCTGCATAAAAGTAACATAAAAACACACATATTAATGTGAAAACCTCAGAAAAGTAATGCTCAACATAAGGAATGAACACTTCGCATTCATATCGCACAAGCACTTATCAGTGACTGCCTTTGTGCCCCTCAAAATGGATGTGCCCACTCGAATACGAGGAGGTTAGCACACACTCTAGCATCTCACACCTGACCTATGTCTTTGCGTTTGAACCTTAGCAAGATTTCCTCCAAAATTGGTGCATTATGATCCACATTAGCCTATTTCCTTCATACTCGGCCTCACACCCCTACCTGTATAAAAGTAACATAAAACACACATATTAGTGTAGAAACCCAAGAAAAGTAATGCTCAACATAAGGAAAGAATGCTTCGCATTCATATCACACAAGCACTTATCAAGTACACTACGCTCATCACGTTTTTTGTTGTCAATGAAATTCTTCCTATCTTTCTTGCATCATAGGTAAGGCAAAGCACTTTCTTTTAAAGAAGCATCTGGTTCCATCTTTCTTTCGTTAGTTAACCCACCATTTTCTTAGAAGGGTTTTAGAAATTCAGGATCTATACTACTTGGAATGGCTCTATCATATTGAGAAATTCTATCTAGTGGCATTCGATCACAGAATCCCTTGACAGCTGCATCAATCACTACAATTTGTTTTTTAATTGGAAGTGGTGAATATTGTGGTTGTTTGGGCACTTTCATCGACCTTGCACCTCTATTGAGTAATGCCTGAGTCATAGCATCAAGGTCTGACCCAAATTGAGCGAAGACGGCCACTTCGCGATATTGTGGCAATTCTAGATTTGAACTACCGCGGACTTGTTTCATAGCTCTCAACTAAGCGGCGAGACCAGCGCGATCGACGAGATAAGCCAACGTTAATAGCTGGTCTAATTCCGTGATAAAAGAGCTCTATTTTCCGAGCAGTTTGTCCATCCGTAATGGGGATCACATTGGTGGGGATATAGGGTCGATACGTCTCCGACTTATGTTTCAATGACGGGTAACTCGATCGAGCTACACTGCACTGTCTCGTCCGATCGTTTAGCGGCTCTTTCTAAGAGGCAGGGAATGTAAATAGAAAACATTTCTTTGGGAAAGCCTCACGGCTCGGTGGTCGGTGATATCAATAATGACATTTGTCAATATGCCACTGACTGTTTACTAAGATCATCATATATTATTAATGCGTGCATTCCATTATCATGAAATATTCCCCCATGGCACACCAAGAATATGGGGCCAGAAATTGCAAAGGAGCAGGATCTAAAGCGTTGGTGCTACTAAGAATGGAATATTCCAAAAGCATTCGCTACGGAAGAATTTGAACTAATTGTGCCTACGATCGAGCGTTTACGTCCAATCGCTACATAGACACAATACAATGTCTCACTCGGAGAGTACCCCTTGAGTTCATTTGCTTTTTGGTTTAATATAGTATCGATAGCTATAGTCGTTTTTTCAGTTTGTTTGTCCCCGATTATAAGTTCTCGTTGACCACGGCCTATAGGAACCAGGCTATCCACTGCTTTTAAGCGTGTTTGCATAGGATTGTGCACAGATTTACATTCAATAATCCCTGGGGGTTTTACTTCGACACGTCTTAGTTCGTGATCGCTTAGAGCCCCTCTTCCATCAATAGGTACTCCCAACGCGTCGACCACATGGCCTAACATAGCCTTTCCTGCAGGAACATCCACAATAGATCCAGTGTGTTTGACAAGATCTCCTTCTTTAATAGCGGTACCACTACCAAAGACAACAATACCTACATTCTCATTCTCAAGATTCAAGGCTATTCCTTTCACACACTGGCAAAATTCCACCATTTTCTCCGACTTGAATCTCGTTCAATCCATAAACACGTGCAATCCCATCTCCAAGTGAGACCACTCGACCGATCTCATCCACTTGAAAATTAGTGTAAAAGTTGGTCATTCTACTTTCTCATAGAGTCGTGAGTTTCGCATCTCTGGGAGATAATTCCATACTTGAACAAAGAAAGACGATGATAGAGTCAAGGGAGAAATCTGCTTTACTAATTTACTAAATATAATAATAATTAATTTCAGAGGCGAGTAAGTGGGCTCTTTGCATATGTTAAGCATATAGCTAAGGCTCTTTAAAAATTGGAAGAATAGCGCTTTCTTTCTATCTATTTATGATAAAACGAGACCACCAACGCCACCTTGGCAACTCTGAAAAGTGCATTAAGGCTAGTGGAACGAAAGGGCCCTTAGACAAAGGACCCAAGACTTCATTGCTCGATTCAGACTCTGCCTCTGGGGAAGTGCTCACATCAACTAGAATTTTGATGGAGCTTTCCGATGGGTTAGAGTGTTTGCGAACCAGAAAGCGGAAAAACCCATTCTCCAAAGTAGTGAAGTAAGCTAGGACAATAAGACAATAGGTCTCATGGGCCAAGCCAGCTATCAGGCTGTGAGTGGGAATCAATCCAGAAAGAGAGAAGGTATAGTGCTCTCAATAAAGTACTATATTTCTTCGCTTCAAAATGGGCTTTCGAAGTTCTTGCCTTCTTTTGTTCTGCTCTAGTTCTACTGAGTGGATCGGGTAGAAGGTCTAATGGATGAATCCTACAAGAAGAGGAAAGAACTATCATCTTTGTAGTGGATAAACTCGGTTTTGTAGGGACTGAAGTGCTAGAGGCTCGAATGTGGCTCGAGTAGATTGTCCGGATGATGTGGGACTCACGGGTTCTTGAGGAAAGCTCTTCAAGTTGCTAGTTCTTCTACTCTTGAGGCAAGTGCTCTTAGCTTCCGATAGTTAGTTTACGCCTTCTTTCCTTAGTCCGAAGAATTCCAAGGCTTTGCTTGACTCGCATTCATTCTCATGCAGTACTCTTTTTTTGAGCTTTGAATCTCTTGCTTGAACTTTCGAATGAAAAAAACAAACAAAAAGCAAGGAGAAGAAGAACAAGGACAAACTTTCCAAAAAAGTAGTTGCGAGTAAAAGGTCGTGAGACCCAGAAGAGAAAGCTTAACTCTAGTAAGTACCCTTGGTGGGGATGTACTTTACTGGCGATACCAAGCTTTGGTGGAGAACTCGGCAGGCCGATGATGCTCGGGCTTGTCAGACTACCTTCTGCTCGTGGGATGAGTTTCTGAAGGTGTTGCGGGATTGCCCGAAGAGGGAAAAGCTGGCTGCATTAAGCCCTAAGGGCGACAGTGACTCAGAGCCGGATCAATCTTCTGCAATTGTTGGGGACTCAACGGGCAGTGAAAGGTATCACTTCTCATTCTCTTCTTTATGTGCTGCTGACCTTGAATGGCAGGGAAGCCCAGGCCATGGTGGACACTGGAGCCACTCAAAACTTCATTCGAGAGGCAACCATTGAATGGTTTGGGTTGAGCGTTGGCACGCACACCAGCCGTGTCAAGGCAATCAACTCCCAGGCCCAGGCGGTAGTAGGCAGAGTGCCTTGAGAATGAAGGCATTGTTATTTTGGCATAATTATTGGTCCGATATAGGTGAGGACATTGAAGCTTATGTGAAGTTGTGCCAGCAAGACAAGTCTGAGAGAAGATGAGAAGCTGGTCTTC
This sequence comes from Dioscorea cayenensis subsp. rotundata, assembly GCF_009730915.1. Classification (NCBI taxonomy): domain Eukaryota; kingdom Viridiplantae; phylum Streptophyta; class Magnoliopsida; order Dioscoreales; family Dioscoreaceae; genus Dioscorea; species Dioscorea cayenensis. The sequence continues at coordinate 8,145,815 of NC_052486.1, forward strand.
TTGACCTTTACTGTCCCGGAAAGGCCTTGGCAATCCCGGCGAGGCGGACCGAGGAGGATCAATGGTTTCTTGTAGGGAGTATCTCCGTCACTATGTGTCTACTTCGCAGAGGAACTGGTTAAGTTAACTTGATGTGGCCCAGTTATCGTATGGGTAACCACCAGTTGTCATCATCCCCTAAGGAGGTCGTGGAAGGGTTCGAATCTCACCGCCAAGAGAGGAAGAAAGAATAGGTGCTTTCAAAAGCTTCTCGCAGGATGAAATGAAGAAGTATGCTGACCAAGGGCCTCCTCCTAAGATATTGGATCAATTTTCTGGACTCCATGAATTGTACTAAAGCGGCTCTGAATGGGTAGAGCTTAGCTAATTTTTTTTTTCCGCTGATTCTCCCCATCTTCCATGGCTTTCAGAGATGAAAAATCTAGTTTAGACCTTCTGCATTTAAATAATTTAGCTTGTAAGTGAACGATTTTCTCTAAGTGTTCAACCAAAGTAGCAACACGAACCATAACCTGGGAATCATTGGGGTTAAAAACAATTGCTAGAACATGAACTATTAGTGCCTCAAGCGTATATTGACCAAACTCAGAAAGCAATTCCATATCATCAGCTTCAAACCCCCATTTCCTAAGATAGTCCCTAGCACATTCTAGTTCCTTCGCAATTAAAAGTTTGATAATGTTTTTAGTACTACTATAGATCAATTCCTCATCAAAGTTCATAGTTTTATCCTCAATAGTAATTTGGAGATCACATAATTCGTCTTCAGTTAATTTACCTTTTTTGCTTTCTAAAAGGGAAAACACTTCTTCTTTGTACAAGCCAGAATTAGATGCTTTATAGTTTGTTCCTCTTTGTGGTTCTTTTTTGCTCAAATAATATTGGTAAAACTCCTCCCAAAACCTTATTAATTTGGTTTTATCTTCATCTTTTAATGGCAAATCACTCAATGAGTTAGTGACCCAAGTATTGTTGGATACCGTAGAAAAGAACCTTCTCATAAAACATTGGTTAACAAATAAATAATGAACAAATTTCACTTTGGGGAAGCCCCCCTGTTTGGTATTTTACGTGCAATTGATAATTATCATATATTTCTTTTATGTAAGGACTTTAACGAACTTTCTTTGGCGGACAAGACTTCATCATCATCATTATCTTCTTCTAGTAGTTCTACAATTCTAGAAGGATATTATCCTCCGACTTTGATGGATAAACTCTTTCAATGTTTCTTATGAGGACATTCTGCTTGGAGCCATTCTATTAATGAACAACTGCAAGCCCCTTTTATAGAGCTTCCTCGTAATATTATTGAACGCCATTTTTCGAGTTCATTGTTATATGACAACAATTTCTTTCGTATGGGCTTGGGTTTTCGCTTTCTCCCCGGGCAGGATAGCTACTTACTTAAAGAATTTGATTTACCTGATTCATTTGATAGGTTGCATTTTTTAAGTAATTCTCTTGGTTTAAGATATAATAGCAGAGCTATTTCAGAGGATTTGTTGTATCCTTATTCCCATTCAGGTTCAGGTATGCGTGTGTTATTACCGAGGAAAAATTTAACCAAAAATCTTGGTTGAAGTAATCACTTTTTCTCGGGGAATGTATGGTCGTTTCTTGGTTTATATGCGCTTGGGTATAGGGTTGTCTTGTCTAGTACAATTTTTGCGCGGGCATATCCGATCACCCTCCATCTGGGTGACTTGTTACGCTTCTTTGGACTCCTATGAACCATTTTTTTCTCACTTACACATGATGCACGAGATTCCATAAAGCTCATTTTCTTGAAAGCAAGGAGGTATCCTCATCCCTTGTGTCAACCTTTAGAAATGAGTCTCCTTTTGCGGAGATAACAATCCCGACTAACGGGCGATTAGCTTAAGGCGGTTGCCCTAGGCGTGATGGTTGCTTTCTTTCTAGCTGTAGGGATAGTTTCGAATGAAACGATTAATAATATAGGATGAAAATGAAAATGAAAATGAGATTCTTATCTGATATTATGTTTTTTCCACCTAAACGAGATTTTTGTAGTTGTGATGATGATCATTTTAAAAATAATCCTGTTTCATACTTAGCTGATATGGTGAATCATTATTACTTGAAAGATCCATCTCATTTTACCCTTTCTCCATCTTCAGTTCAGAAGATTGTAACATCTATAATTTTAAAATCATATAATATCTCTCTACCGAAAGTAGTTAAAATTATTGATAGAAATCCATCAACGTTTTATATATTTCAAAATAGTAATATTGAACCAAATGGCTATTTTTGTTATGAGGCTAACGATAAAGATGATGTTGTTCTTTTTGCTATGACTGATCTTGTTAGGACATATTATACTACGTCTTCTTTTGTAAGAGTAGAAGCTCTATATTTATTTGTTGTTTATACAAGAGTGTATAATACCGATGTAGTAAACATTGGTAAAGTTAAGAAATTGTATAATCTGGATCTAAGTAATACCTATCTTATTATTGATAGACATAAATTATTTATGATTTTATCAAAGATGAATAAAAATTCTTATATTTTATATTTAATTAAAGAATTTTGTCAATTTAGCAAAGTTTTATTACCAAATGGAGAAGTTGTTGACTACAGTCAAACTATATTTGTTGACCGTAATGGAGAATATTTTAAGCCCCGTGACAGCGATATTATGCAAGTGGGTATATTTTCCAAACTCTTATTGACTATCTATTTATCTAGCTTAGACATATTATTCATGGATGAATACCTTGACTTTGAATATAGACGATATGGACCTGACATTTTTATAGTTGTTCCCCACGATAAAAAAGAAATAGATAATCCTATTGAGGTGTTTACAACTTTATTTAAGAAACTTCAATTAACTGGAAATATATCAATAATTTCTCCGGGTGATCAAAATATTAAATGTATTACCGGTATGTTCGGGATAAGTAATGATGGATATATTGAGTGTGCTGATGATAACTTCAGTGTTTTAGTGAAAAAAGATAAATAATATCTTATATAGAGTTAGAAAAACAGCAAAACAGTTAACGGAATATTATTTCATCAAAATGTAATAATGTAATGCCATCATGCATGAGGTACCCCTTCCCTTCCCTGTCAAATCGAAAAGAACCCGTCCCGGTTGGCAGTGGAGAGGCGAGGGGGGTGAAAGAGAGGGTATGAGGGTCTTTCATGAAGGAGGGAGTAAAAGAATTGACAAGACACCATCTCCCATGAGTTGACTCGCCTAGCAGAAAGCATATCTGATTCTTTATACATACACCACACCTGAAGAAATAAAAACAGAGCCGGACTAACTAGTTATCGTCCATTGCTGCTATACTAACTTATGACACTTCAAATCATCCTACTCTACTCAGTCCTCTCATACTATCCAGAAATTCAGACGCATGGGCTACGTTTGTTTACCAAGCAAAGTAGACAACCGGCTTGGAAAGCGCTAAAGAGAAAAAGAAATAGAAGTTGAGGAATAGTGAATACCAACCAAGAGAACAAAAGACATAGAAAGTCTCGCAGCATAGCACAGAAACAAAGAAGAGGGGACAGAGACAGACAGACCAAGAGCACTGCTCTAAATGTAACCAAAAGCAGTCAAAATTCTATAACAAATTTTTACCGGGACGGATCAAACTGTGATTGAATATCTTTCTTTCTCTCCTCAATCTCTCTTTCCTTCTTGGATAATTTATAATTTAGATTAGTAATTTCTTTGTTTAGCTGTAAACAGTTTTCCTTTAGTTGGGAGATGATTAGTTTACTACTGTGATCTAGACAAGACAAGTCTGTGATATGAATTGGCTCAGTATCCACCCACACATCTCCATGGAATACTTCACACCTCTTGTTGCCCAGCTTAATTCCCACTTTGACGAATGAGTCTTTCTTGAAGATGTTAAGGGTGTGCTTATTGACCCGGAAGGGAAATTCCGCCTGAAAGAGTATTTCCCGGTTTGGATCTAAATATAGTTGCTCAAAGAATGAAGGTTGAATTTGGTTTTTAGCTGGTCCCTTGAACTTAAAGATAAATTGACCCTCAATGTTATAGTAACCATAGGATTTGGGTGCTAAAAAGTATCCCATCTTTATTTCATCCTCTAGCTTAAACTTTCCTAAGTCAGAAGAAGAAATCACATCACTAGGCAGTTGATGCCCAAGCACAACCGAGTCAGTGTCCGTGTAGTAGCAGTCCTCTCTTGATATAAAGGGGTACATATAGATCCTAGCGGATACAGTGATAGCAGCAGCTAGTTGTACAGCAACGTTTTTTGGTGGTACCCAATAATCCGTGCTTTTTTCGGTATTGATATGGTAGGAAATGATGTTGTATGTCTCGCTAAGCCTGTCACCGAAAATTAAGTCACTATGCCAGATCAAATCAAAGTATCTCTCTTTAGAGCAGATCACGGTAATGGTGCTTTTAGGGTTAATGCCGAATCTCCCATAGAGAGTGTTCATAATGAGCATGTATACATATGACAAGGCATCATTTCCTTTCTTCTTTGCCTCAACCCTGTTCTGAAAAAGTTGGCTGACAAAGTCCCGGAAGGGGCTTTCCATCTTCTCAAAAAGGTAGCCGGAGATTGGGATCACTGTGTAGCCTAAGTCTCTTGCATACTTTAACTCTTCGCTATAGTAGACACCAATAAATTCCCCTGTTGGAAAGATAAGAGTGTCATTTTGGTCTCGATAGGGAAGAAAGGGCTTTTTGATAGTCTTAGGACAGACGACATACGCCTCGATAAAGCCAAAGATGCTATCTAAGTCCTCCCCATTAAGATTACCATGTGAGACTGGAACACCACCGGGCATTGGATATTCTTTCATTACGAAGGGATACAGAGAGTTCACGTCGTAATAGAATAGGTTGGAACCTATGGGCTTGAATGCGTCCGTATGACCACCGTAGTAGCCACGCCTTATAAAGTTGTCTTCATTTTGGTTGGGGATGTGGATTGGCCAATTGCATTCATCGTAATATTTCATACGATAGATGCTTAGAGAAAGGGATGAAAGTGTTAACTTGCTTACTATGTCAATACTGTAATGCTCCCAATATATACCTTGACATTTTCGCATTACACCACCAAGCAGATGGATGTCCTGCTTCATATAGCAAAGAAGAATTTTCTTATTACATTCCAGATTTGACAGACAAACTTGTTTATGGCAGTATAAATCCCTTTTTAATTTCTTGCGCTCTTTGGAAAAAAAAAAGTGGATTATAAAGATCTAGTTTGTTGATCAATATGGTGCAAGGATGACGGGCGATATTTTCAGGGACACATTCCATTTTGTGATTTAAGAACTAATGGAATGGACTGCGAAAGGGCCTAAGATCCCCCTCCGTCACAAAGTCGCTGACCTCGATACGATATTACAGTACAGGACAGGATTTAAATGATTATGAGCATAATGGTGAAGTCTACAAAAAAGTCAAGGGTGCGAAAGGGGCTCTTGATCAAATAAAAAGAAACCACCTTTCTTTTCTTTTGATTTTATAAGTGTCGTGGGTCAGTCATCCATTTGGACAATATTAGTTATGGAAGGAAACATGCGAGTTGGTTGATAAAGATGGAGAGTAACGATCGCGTAATATCAATTTTTCGGCCTCGTCATCGAAAGCGGCTTCCAATTGCTCGGAAATTCTCAGCTATATGGGTGACTTGGATGGTGAGCAAAAACAATTGATCAAGAAGTTGGTCAACTTTCACATGATAAATGGTAAAAGAACTAGAGTTCGTGCTATTGTTTATAAAACTTTTAATCACCCAGCTCGAACTGAACGCGATGTAATCAAACTTATGGTTGACGCCGTAGATAATATAAAGCCCATATGCGAAGTGGTAAAAGTAGGAGTCGCAGGTTCTATTTATGATGTCCCTGGGATTGTATCCTGGGATTGTCAACAAACCTTAGCTATTCGTTGGATCCTTGGAGCTACTTTCAAACGACGTATAAGCTACAGGATAAGTGACACGTCCAAATATGCGTGTATATACCGCAAGTGCACGGGTGTCGAAGTAATAATTACCCGGTGAGTCGGGTAGTCGAATCCACAGGGAATGAAAGTATTAGTAATAACCACTTCTCAATTATCTAGTCAGAATCAATGAATATGATGAAGTGAACTAATTTCAAGCAAAGCAAACAAGTATGCAAGAAATAAAGTAGAAGAGTCTCAATCACTAAGGATGAGGTATTCGGGCAATGATCCCCCTAAGATCTTCCTTAAAGCTCAAGATTCACTAAATGCTCTAGAATCGAGTCTAATGAGTCGAGGTAGTCCAACGATTACCAATCCTTGTCTCCAAGCAAAAGGCACTAGTCCCCTACAAGGTCCCGGTGGAGAAATCGACCAATCTCAACACTTCACATCCTATATGACCGCATTATGCTATAAGGAAACCTAAGAGTGAAACCGATTCCTAAATGTAGATCCAACCCTAATTCCCGGCGAAGGATCCTAACCCCCTACAAGGTCCCGGCGGAGAAATCGAGCAATCTCACGCCTCACACCAAATATGGTTGCAAAGAGAATATGGAATACGGAGATAGGAAACACTCAATCAAAGGGGAAAGGCGACACTCCTCCATCTCAAGGCTCATCCTCTCAACCCTCTTTAATCTTGGAAATCTAACTCTAATGGAGACCTCTCACATCAAAGTATTAAATCATGCAATGTGAATCAACCACAAGGATTAACAACACTAGCAAGCAATTAAATCACAAGATTAAAACTAAAGACAACTCGGATTAACTAGAAGCATTAAGAGAATCAATCCAAAATATAAATCTTAGGGTTCACATGCCCAAATACCCACTAGGGTTTAGCCCTCCATGGGCCTAGTTACAAAACAATAATGGATACAATGAAAAGCAATAAAACCCATAGAGAAGGGTTCCTCTCCGAAGCTAGGTCGCCAATGGCTCCCCAAAATGCTATGACATTGAAGGAACCTATCAAAGTTGGTGAAGAACTCCCTATCAATCGGCGAAGACCTTCTCCTCAAACCCTAGCCGCCTCTCTCTCAATGTCTCTGCTCAAAGCTCTGCAAAAAGTCTCTTTAGAATCGGCCAAAAGGTGTATTTATAGCCTCACATCGCGTCTGTCATGTGCCCCCAAGCGCCCGCGTGGATTTTCCACGCGTCCGCATGGGCTGCAGGAATTTCCACGCGGGCACGCGGAATTTCTGCGCGGGGTGATTTTTGCTACAGTGATTTCCACAAAAACACGATGATAAACATTCTCCTCTTAAGGCCACACGATCGGGCACACGATCATATGGTAGGCTGTACGGCTTTTCCTTCATCAATGCGTCTTGAAAGGTCTTGAAATCTTTACAAAGAGGAGAAATGTGGAAACATGGCTGCCTTTATGCCCTTCCATTAATAACTTGGCTTGCAAAACTATGGAAGTTGGCACACATCTCCTCATACACGAACTCCTCTTATGTCTTCCAACTTGATTTGTACAAGAACTCCCAATATTATGCCATGATAGCCTATCTTCGCTCCCTTTTTGAATTCCCAATGCCTTCACAACCTATATGCATAAAAAGAACACCCAATACACGAAATGAGACATAAACCATATAAAAATATGATGCTCAATGTATGTAAAACATGCATAAAAAAACATGTTCACTCAAGCACTTATCAATAAGCTTAGAAATGTTCATTTCTTGAGATCTTTGGATGCTTTCGAAGAATTACGTAAA
>NC_052486.1:8154539-8169539 GCF_009730915.1 Dioscorea cayenensis subsp. rotundata
GGGTTTTGAATAAGACGACCTTTGCATTTTTTCTTTTTATCTTTTTTTCCTATTTTATTTTTTTGATTTTTAAAGGGTGTTAAGCTTTTTTTATCATTCTAGGGTCGAGCTATTTTTTTCCACAGGATCTCCCCCACGATGTATCGTCACCGCAGTAGAGTTTAACCACCAAGTTCGGGATGGATTGGTGTGGTTCCTCTACGCCCTAGGACACCAGAATATCGAATCATGAACGAAGAAAGGATGAGAGAAAAACATATTGGCTAGTGATTGTGAGGCCCCAATTCTTGACTGGAAGGGACACCAAAGGCCTTTGCCCTTCCATCCCTTGAATAGATAGAGAAGGAGGGCGGGGCTTTTTTGGTTTTTCATGTTGTCAAACAGTTGAACAATGAAAATAGATGGCGAGTGCCTGATCGAATTGATCAGGTCGTGTAGGAACAAGGTTCAAATCTCTCGGTCTGTTAGGGATGCCCTCAGCTGCATACATCACTGCACTTCCACTTGACACCTATCGTAATGATAAATGGCTCATCTCGCCGTGACCTTATCTTGGATTCCCAATACTCGTCGCTCCATCCCCGGAGGGCAGAGAACCCGTCGCTATCTCGGCTGTGCTACCGGAGGCTCTGGGGAAGTCGGAATAGGAGAGCACTCATCTTTGGTTGGGCTTACTACTTAGATTCTTTCAGTAGTTATCTCGCTCCGCACTTGGCTACCCAGCGTTTACCGTGGGCACAATAACTGGTACACCAGAAGGGCATCCTTCCCGGTCCTCTCGTACTAGGGAAAGGTCCTCTCAATGCTCTAACACCCGTAGCGGATATGGACCGAACTGTCTCACGACGTTCTGAACCCAGCTCACGTACCGCTTTAATGGCCGAACAGCCCAACTCTTGGAACATACTACAGCCCCAGGTGGCGAAGAGCTGACATCGAGGTGGAAAACCTTCCCGTCGATGTGAACTCTTGGGGAAGATCAGCCTATTATCCCTAGAGTAACTTTTATACGTTGAGCGACGACCCTTCCACTCGGCACCGTCGGATCACTAAGGCCGACTTTCGTCCCCTGCTCGACGGGTGGGTCTTGCAGTCAAGCTCCCTTCTCGCCTTTTGCACTCGAGGGCCAATCTCCGTCCGGCCCGAGGGAAACCTTTGCACGCCTCCGTTACCCTTTGGGAGGCCTACGCCCCATAGAAACTGTCTCACCCGAGAGTGTCCCTTGGCCCGTAGGTCCCTGACACAAGGTTAGAATTCTAGCTCTTCCAGAGTGGTATCTCACTGATGGCTCGGGCCCCCCCGGAAGGAGGCCTTCTTCGCCCTCCACCTAAGCTGCGCAGGAAAGGCCCAAAGCCAATCCCAAGGAACAGTAAAGCTTCATAGTGTCTTTCCGTCCAGGTGCGGGTAGTCCGCATCTTCACGGACATGTCTATTTCACCGAGCCACTCTCCGAGACAGTGCCTAGATCGTTACGCCTTTCATGCGGGTCGAAACTTACCCGACATTGAGACCTCGCCAAACTCGGGAGCTACCTCATGGTACTATACGAGTACCTCTTGAAAGACACCGTCGGATAGATATTGTCGGAGCTCCACAGTTGGAAAGACACTTGAGAGTGAAGGAGGGTGATTCGATGTAATCTTTGAAGAAATTCGGCTCTATTTGGTATAGGCCTCCAATCCTATCACCGTCCCTCTCTGGACCCGGGTAACTGCTTTGGGGCTTTATTAGTTGGTATTTCGGGTGCAGCTCGGTGATGTTACCGTTAGGGCGTAGCACACCCTACGGACTCAACTGGGCATCTTGGTTCTGGCTCAAGGTGTGTTTCAGCCCTAGGGTCGGAGGGGACTAGAAAGCCGTGATCAAACTCCTTGTGAATATTTTATGGGTCGAAGTCCCTAAAGCATCGACATATAAGAACTCGCCTACCTAGAATCATATGATCGGAATGAGGGAAGCTCAACCGGGTGTCCTGGCCTGTCAACCCTCGAAAGAGGAAGCAGAGGCAATTCCCCTAGTCAATCTGGTCAAAGGGAAGTCGAGGCAAGTCAAGTTCTAACTCGAAGCTGCGGGAAAGTCGGATGATTCAAAAAAACAAAAAGATGATATATACTCCCGCTCTATTCCACCTTTTCGCTTGCTTCAAGTAAAGGCCTTCCGCTATGAAGGGAGGTGCCTATACTCCTTTCCCTTTGTTGCCAATCAAGGCAAAAGAATGGATTCTATTCCCATTATAAAAAAATAAAACAACAGATTCTATTCCCCTACCGATATCATCAAGGCAGGGCATTCAACATCTCATTCGGTTGACGCTCAAAAATAGGCCCGTAGAAAGCGAAGTTTGTGACGAGAAAAAGCACATAAGGACAAGCAACCCATTAGGCATTTCCCTCCAATCCAACCCTCCAACCGATATGTTCCCGCCATGCGAACTTTGGGTGATTCAAGTCAAGGCCTTCCCTTTGCCAAGCAAGTCCATTGTTATGCTTTGAATGAACACTTACTAAATCCCGAGGCCCCGTCCCGGTTGCCCGACTATTCTCTATCCAAATTCAATTATGGGAGAGACCATGAAAGATTTTTGTCTTGAGATGCCAATCAATAAGGAATAGCCAATGTGAAAAACGGGTTGCGAGTACTCCTATGATAGCAAAAGCATAGAAATGAATTAGAGCTAGGGGCAGGCCATCTATTCCTGCTTGACTTTCTTCAAGATGCCTTAGATCTCTTTCTCGTTCGAGGTGAGAGTAGGAGTAAAATACTGTTTTGAATAAAAAAGAAGGCGAGTGAATACCACAAAAACAAGAGGCACTTACAACTGTTGCAACAAGAAAAGGATGGAACATTGTGGCCTGAATATTTTATTCAGCACAGATGTATATGCCTAATGTGATCCCTACTCCCACAGCATAAAATAAAAGGCTATAAGCTCAACAATCTACTTCAGGTATGATGGTGGTGTCAGCAGCTAATGTGAGTTGCAATAAGGAGCCATGATGGCCAGGTTGGCTTTGATGAGCCATACCTTGGTGCCCTACTTGCTTTACGAGAGATCAAAAGAAGAACGTTATAGAAAGAGCAGCCAAACCAACTTCATCAAGTGCTAGCAGCAAAGGAAAGAGCGACACGCATGTCGGCTGTCAAAGTCATTTATCAAGGTCTTGTTCCGTCTGGCGGAGACTTGACTTTACTTTATAGAACGAGAACGAGGTTGACATCCAAGTCCTCTGCGTACAAAAGAAAGAGAGAAGACAGGCGGGGATTCCAATCTTCATAGATTTTATTGATGTCCTGTCTAAACGAGAACCAACTGATAGTGAATACTATCAAGCAGGGGCATGTCTTTATACATTCCCTCCCTCTCGACATTGAATCATACGAATGTGGAAATACCAAGCTGCGAAACCTTTACCTACCCCACCTTCACGCCCTTCCCCTATGCTTGAAACTCGCCATCAAATAGGCCGTACTGAAAATAGAAATTCGTGCTTTCGTCCCAGCTAGAGTATATCCTATTTTTAGTATGCGTTGAAAGTTTCAGAGGTGGGGCCCAACGAAAAGGGCTATTCCCGCAAGGTCTGCCTTCATTCAATCTTGTCCCGGTATGAACTGTTCTCTAGTGACTTCCTTCCGCATGAGAATTTCTCACTCTAATTACATGGTCCAGTTCTTCTTGCAACAGCCCTCGCGAAAGCACGAATTCATGCGCTCTTTCGACTTCGATGGTTCGATAAAGTTCGGTACGGTTCACTCGGCATATCGTCGCAAACAAAGTAGTACGCTCAAGTCATTCTATTCTTGATACGGGAACTTTGTCCGCCTTTGTTGTTCTCCCTCCAGCAAGTGCGATGTATATGAACAGGCTCGCTTGCTGCATGCAGTCTGTGTCACCTACGGATTCGCAAGAGGAAGTGGACGACTAGTTCGCTTGGTCAATTCCTGCTTCTGTTGATCCAGCTAGGACATGTGATCAAATTTTTTACAATTTTATCAGAGACGTTTTGACATGCCGATTAGACTGCCTTAGCTTATGATAGCCCTAGTATCCTTCCCTTAGGATTAGGACATTCTACCTACCGCGAGAGAACGCTTTAGCTTTCGCACTTTACACTTTCATTCTCGACTCGACTTCAAGAAGAGGTTTTGAGTCTCGCCTTGTCAAATGAACTGAGATTTAGAAGTAGAAGTTGTGTCAAATTCTATCTTAATAGGACTCCCGCATAGCTGGCTTGGTGCTACCTTCCCAGGATAATGTTTTTGCTTCGAGAAATGCTATTTCAAAAGCTTTATAAAGCTGACTCATTTCGCAAGCTTCTTCGCTCGCTCCCTTCATCCTTGCAAGTATTCGCGTTCACATGGCCTCTCTCTTCTCAAAGTCAGACCTAGCACGGTCAAAGAAAGAGCTTCTCGTAGACAGACTCCTTTTCTCGAAAGTATAGAAGTTCAGCATTGGCGAGCAATCTCTTTTGATATAAGGATCTATTAAACTAAACTCACTCCTTGCTTTCGTATTGAAAGCCAGCAGGCAAAGAAAAAGGCCCCTTTTTCACCAGTGTTAGAGTAATCCGCCTTCAAGCCCGCTTAGGGAAGGTTTCTTACACAAAAGAGATGTAAGGCCAAAAAGAAAAGGCTTATCTTTGTAAAGGGAGCCAGTAAGGAAGTGCTGTGCTTTCTATTGTCTCTGCATCTAGTGTGGTGCCTTCCCCGTCCCGTGAACAGTCTTTCCTCTAGTCTGGATATGTAGGAGAATAGTAGTGTAAATAGTAGGGCTATAGATTTCCCTAGTCAGGCGATAGATAGATGGATTTCTGTCCATGGGAGGAGGGGCTAACGAGAAGATATGGATTTGCCCTAGGTCTAATGACTAGCTAGATTGACCTCGAGATTTTCTTTCCCCTTATCTTATCGTATATATAGGGCGTTCTCCGGGCAAGCTCGAAAGCATTAGATGAGAAGCCCTTTTCTTTTTTATTGACTGACTTATTAGATTAGATCTAGGTCCGGGTTAGTTCCTTTCGATCGAGTAGAAGTTGCCTACCTCTCAGGAATAGCTGCCTACGCGTAAGTAGTAAAAGCCTCCGAACAATCAGTATAGTTGCTTACGGATAAGCAGCAGTTGCCCATCGACCCAATGATAGCTACCAGCTAATGGAGCCAGACATTTCCATAGCGAGGGTCTTGGGAAAGCTAGTTATTCAGTAAAGGGGAAAGGGTAGAATCGCCAAGAGAAAGAGCAGTTTCTTTCATTCATTCCTCTTTCGGAGTCATTCTTGGCTATCCATAGCTTCCGCTTTTCTCTATCTATTCCTTGGCATTATAGGGTCCATTGCAACTTCTATGGGGTGAGATCAAGCTTAAAGCGAGTGCTCTCTTGCTAAGCTATTTTCTAAGGCCTTCCATGGCGAGCGAATAGGGTCCCTACTAAGGATATTTAGTCTTTCTTTATTTTATTATTTATCTGCTTAGTAGTTATCTAAGAGTTTGAGAATAGTGCTTATAATCTAGACAGGTGTATACCAGGATTCCTTCGCCCTATTCGAGTCTTTCTTGTTAAGATTTGTATTGTCTTTTCAAGATCTTTCTAGCCTATTTTAAGCTAGGGTATTTCCAGCCAGTATCAGAAAACAAGTGCTTCGATGGCTATACGAGTGTAGCAGTCACCAGTATTTGTATTCCCCTTCTCCCTAGACCCCGTAGAGTCCCCATAGTGACCATTGCTCTCCTATTCTGAGTGTAGGAATTCTTCCAATATAGTATAGAAAAAAGATACTCCTTTTTTCCTTCCCCTCGAATCCAATAGAGTCTTAGTCCATGTAGGGATTCCTCTGTATAGCCAATTATCGTATCGCTTTTCAAATGATTTTCTTTGGTAGGTCAAGTTCTTTGATTTGTTCCAACGGAAAAAGGCTTTTCCGGCAGATAGAGTGCCAATGCCCGCTGGAGTCCTTCTTTCCTTTAAGTGTGAGATTTCGTACAAGAATAGACAAGCTTTTCTCTAATGTAAATCTAGTAGTTTCCTTCCTACCTTATTGCTCAAATCTTCAAGAACGGGAAAAAACCTACTACCCTTTTCAAGCTCGGGCACGATCCTTCCCTGTACAACCAACATGGTGAATGGTAATTCTATCAGCCCCATGAGCTTCAAAGCCTTGTCCCTAGTTGGGAGAAGATCTTCCTCTTTCACCTGGTATTCTCCGAAAAATCTGCTTTACAACGAGTTGAGAGTCCTCGAAAAGAGGGATAAGAAGCAGAATATGCCAAAGCAAGTCTAGTAGCGGTTCCACTAGCTAGAGTCGGGGATAAGTAAGTGGGAGGCTAGCTCGATTGAGGCCTGTAGGGCATCCAACTTTTTACTTTGATAATCTATCCATGCCTCTTTAGCCCTTTTTCATGTGAAGAGGGATTTGACAACAAGACCAATTGTTTAGCCTAGATTCGCTTACTCCTTTTTGGTTGGCGGAATAAGAGAAGATAAGCGCTTTTTATTGTTGGCGCATAGCCGAAGATGGTGAATCATGTTTTGGAAAAATTACCTTCCTTATATATATGGTGCAGTCATAGTCTTGGTAAGCTAATGGAAAAAAAGCAAGCGGAGCTGAAGCGATCTTGGTATAGTGCAGATCTTACGCTATACATTGCAAACTACTTATATTAGAACCTGAAAGGTATAGCCAAAACTTGTTAGCAGTGGTGACGTTCTGCGTGTAGAACTCTAGCCCTATGATTACCCTTTTTTTTCATTCAATCAACCCGACGATCTTCAATCTTTCTTTGATATATGAGCCTTGCCCGTCCCGAGCTTGCTGTCCCGGATAGAAAGAGAAAGATTGCTCCCGCCCGCTCGAAGAGGTATCAATCGCTCTTTTCTTGTTTCGAGCTCTTCTTTCGACCTTTGCTTCATCCCGGCGCCGGCTATCTAGGGGAATCCCCATTGGGCCGAAGAGGAGTAGTCACTAAGGTTTCAGCTCTCCCTCGTGGTAAGGTAAACACGCCTCTGTTTGTTTATAGAACTTATGCGAATCAATCAAAGACAGGGCGCCTTGATTGATCAATTGCTACGGGCATGAGCGAGGCGCGAGGAGGAAGGGTCAAGTCAACTTCCATCCCACGGTGAGCGGAAGGGGTCGAGCAAATCCGATTGCCCCGCGAGGGTTGGTTCAGTGATTCGGCAGTGAGAGTTTCCTCCGGAGGAGGTTTACGCTTTCCCTTGCTTTACGCCCAACCCTATGAAAAGGGGTGGTCGATCGAGTCGGTTGAGTCTATTAGTAGTTAGGGCTCAATCGATTGATTAATGTTCTATTCTTACCGAAAGCGATAGAAAGCTCCGCTTAGACGATGAGGAAGAGTTACGGAAGGGGAAGTTGAAGACGCCAGATTCTTTGGAAGGGCTCTATGAGAATGAAGAGGTTGGGCCAAAGTCCAATCACGGAATCTCGACTTCGATCGTGATCAAAGCAGAATGGGGCCCGCAATGGTTGGTGTTGGTATGGTTTTCCCTCCCTCTCTCTTTCTTGAGCCTGACACCAAGCCCTCCTTATCGAGTCCCTCCCAATTTCCTCACCTTAGTGGTCCCCCTTAACACTCTATTCTTTTTCTCTGCCCTGACTCAACTATTGGTTGGGAGGGATACATGTTCCCTTCCCACGGAGTGGGAATCGAATAGATTCGGTTGGGTCGACCTTATATATTACCTAGTTGCGCATCTTTCATCCTTATCCCTCAAATGCGGAGCCACTATCCAAAATTAATAGTTACTCCGCTCCCGGTCCGGCTAGAGCAATGAGGGGAGTTAGAGTGTTGGTGTAGTTGCTCCGCTCCCGGTCCCCAACGCGTATCACTACTATGAGTATGAGACGGCAGCTAGCGATGACTGAGAAGAATATGTTTTATCCTACCCATAACATCCATATTCATTAGTCGATCCCTTCCCGAATCCAGTGACCCGACTCCCCTCTTTTTCATTCCCATCCAAAAAAACCGATTCTTTTTGAGAATCGGACAGATTCTAGCCTCGAATGAGTGGAATGAAAACAAAGAAAAGCAACAACAAAGGTCGCCTTTTCCAAAGAAGTTTAAGGTCCGAAGAAAGAAAGCTTAAAAGCGGCGGTAGAAAGCATATAAAAGCTGAGAATCCGCTAAACAAACAAAAGAAATCCCCCTTTAGGAATCCTCCATTCGTGCTCTAACGGTAGCTTTTTATAAAGTAGTCTTCACCGATTGGGTGTCGATTCAAAAACAAAACCTAGATAAGAAAGCGGGCCGTTAAAGCATCACTTATTATCTCTCATTTCCGTGTTCGAGGATTCTTACTATGGATTATTAACCTCGCATAGATAGATCATCTTATTATACTTAATGTCTTCCAGTTTGAAGTGAAGCCTTGGTGTTCTCATTTCACAAGTGTGCTCACGTGAGAATAAGAGCATGGGTAAAGGAAAAAAATCCCCTACTATTGAAGTGAAGCTGGGTGGCTGCCCTTTAGGGCGGTGAGCGATCAGAGTATATTAGGGGCTCTCACTTCACACTACGACAAGGAGAACCTAAACCTATTTCCTAACTTTCTTGACACACGAAGAAGGAAAGACGATAGCCGGCTCTAGGAAGTTGTTTCCCTTTCCTCAGTGGGTCGAGCTCAAGAAGTGGAAGGGATATAAGGTTCGTCTTTTTTTAGTAGTTAGAATGAAAAAAAGGTCTCTCAAAAGGCAATGCATCAATTCTTTTTTTGCCACCATTGAAATGAAAAAAAGAAGGGGAAAGGGGCAAACTCATTTTACATTGGAAGAGATAGATTGAAGCCAAATAGCTAGAATTGGTTTCACTGTGGTTTTACTAGAGCCATCAACATCTTCTTCTATTCTAGCTCGGCGTAAACAATTTCATTGCCTTAGGATTCGCGAGTAGAAATAGGGAGCAAGTAAGCGAGACAGATTGGGTAGAATCCCACTCTTCTAGAGGGATCATAGCGAGCGAGTTGCTTTGGATGCATTTAGACAGAAAAAGCGGACATTATTATAGAGCGAGATATAAACCTACCAGCTTTATGGTGGTGCACTCGGATGACTTCAGGTCATTCTTGGGATGGAGTTTACGAGATGCGAGCACGGGCCCTTGCCATTCTTTTTTTGATACTATGCATCCGGGTAAAAAAATGAAATTTCCTAGCGGTCAGCTGGCGCGAGAAGAGCGAAGACCATCTCGGTGCAACAATTCAAGCATGGATGTGTTATACGTGGATGACATACTAATGCCTATCAAGTGCGCCTATCCGAGTTTGAAAGATTGATAGCGAAATCCCATGAAAATCATTTGCTCACGAGGGAGCGCTTTCTCACTCATATGTTAGAGACAAATGATTATTATATATTTAATATTTAGTATATACTACCTTCTTTTTAGTAGGTCTCATAGTCTTATGGACTGTGGATAGTACTACTTTGCATTGGCTTCACCCATCTAATGCGTTTGTTGCCAAGACTTACTTGACATTGGGCGATCTAGTTCCGACTGATGTGTCTTCCTTTTCCAGGAAATGGGACTTCGGAAATGTCCGATCTTTGCTATGGGGCAATCCGCCTTCTTAAGAGACTTCTTCCCCGCTAGCTAGCGCGCCAAAGCAAAACCCGGGGACCCCTTGAAACAACATCTAAGTTTTTTCGAGGAGCCCTCCTCTCTTAAAGAAAAACTATGCCTATGGTAAAGGGTAAGGCAGTCTCTACACTGTTTGTGTGATCATAGCTTTCTCAATGTGCTTGCCTCGCTATCGACCTTATAGAGATAGAGCATTTTTTTGAGTTTTTATCGCAGCGGGGAGATCGAAAGCCCAACCTTCCCTACCTCACCTCCCTTCTTTTCTCGGGCCGGGTCTAGTGCCCTAGGCTCAGTTTGAAAGTGGCGACTTTCAATACGGCTTTTCCTGCTCTGCTATTCTATCATCTCAAGGTATCGTCGAGGTTTTGCTCCCTAGTTAGTTTGATCTTAAAGGGCATCAGGGACAGCGAGAAGCTTATCACAGAGATAACTCGCATATGAAATAAAGGATGCTTCGCTTGCCATTGAAGATGGTTCCTGCTTCTAGCGTGAAAGTCAGACGTAAGCCTACTTCTGCGAGTAGTCCTATAAGCTATCCCCATAACAGACCCTAACAACCTTGATCATATAGTAAAAATGGTATCACGTGGCTACCCGGTAGATTGTATTTCAGAATGAAAGCGGGAATCTATCTATTCAATAGGTCCATGAGTACTGCGCCTAGAGTCGGTAATGATAGTCCTTTCAATATCGTAAAAAGTCAAAGGTCGCGCTCCACTCCTTTGCTCCCCCGATGGAAAGCTCGGGTTCAGCAGATAGTTGTGGTCAAGGGTCCGGGGATAAAATCCTTGATTGATGGAAGCAATCGGATATTCCCTCTTGGAAGGATATGCGATTTGTCATCGTGCTATGTGCTATGATGGGATTATAGCTTTGGTGGAGCATTGCCCCAGAACCATTGCTCATAAAACCTCTTGCTCTGTGCTTACCTGATTTGAGCCTTCTTGTGGAGGTAGTTCGTAATACTTTTATCCACAATATTTGTAGTACGCACACCCAAATTCTGAGTCCGTGTGACTGCGGGGAGCCACTCAATAATGCAGCTAGAGATCTGTTTGGGGAGCCCCCCCTTCGATCTCCTTGGGATATCAAGCCGGCGAGCACGTCTCCAAGCCCTTTCAGTCTTTATGGCCACGATAGTGCTTAGTCTTACTCTTGTTGAATCCGTTTCTGCTGAAGGCGTACTCGTCCTCCCTTAGTTAGTTTTTTTTCTTCTTTATCTTTTGGACTTTTCCAGCTTTAGGATATCAATTCTCCCTCTTGATGGGGAGCGGGCAAGATCGCGCCCTAAAGTGTTGGGAAAATCTTCGCATCGAGAAAATCGGTGCATTCTGTGTCTATAAATATTCCGTAAGTAACATGGCGCAATATGGTACTGGTGAGAAAATAAATGAAAGAAATAAAACGGATAAAAATGATCCATTATGAATTCGAGTATCTAAATATAGAGAGAATAAGCTATCTAAATATAGAGAGAATAAGCTCGTTGGAGCTGCCAGTAATACCCATTACGAAACATAAAGCAAGCCTGAAAACAAAAAAGAAAGAAAGAAAGCCAGGAAAGACAAACCAAAAGAAAGAAAGAAAAGGGTCCCAGAGAGAGATAAAGACAGACGAGACCCCCGAGGACTATCGCTGCCGGGAGGATAAGAGCACCTATCCGGGTGTCGCTCCCGTGTGTGGAAGCGGGGCGGAAAAGTCATCATATATAGTCCGATCACTACCACTTGGAATCCAGACCTCGAGGGTAAAACCTTACTTATGAAGATGAAGCAAGCCGGACTGATGCTTATGAAGCTTGGGGAGAGAAGGTGATTTAGTCATTCCCAAGAAAAAGAAGGATTGCTTTCTTGAAGTAGTGCTTTCTTTTTATAAGCATTTGGCAACTTGTCCATCAAAGCTCTAGGAATAGAGTCAGAGATCGAGGACACATGCAGGGACGGTAACCTGTTTCGGTTCTATGCTTTGAATCCGTGCATGGAAGATCACAGACCACCCGAAGAATGTGCCGGGAAGGCGGCGTCGCTTGACTTGTGTTGTGCGAGCGATGATGAAGGTCTGCCTTGGCAAATTATAGTGACTTTGACCGCAGCAAAGTACAGACATAGGCACATCTTTTCGACCGGGAAATAGTTTTTATCCGGTCCTTGGAGGACCCTGCTCAAATAATATCTTGCTTGTTCATTACCATCTCCGTTCTTCTGCGATAAGAATGCTCCCAACGACTTGTTTGAGGCTGATGATATGTAGAGCCGTTGCGGTTCTCCGGGCCCGGGGAGGTATTAGAACTGGTGCCTCAGAGAAGTCATTCTTGATTCGTTGCAAGACTGCGGGCATGGCTCTCGTCCTAAAAAAAACTCTTCATCCTCCGTTGTCTTGAGCAGTGGGGGCGAAAGGCTGGATTTTTCCCTGCAAAGTTGGAGATGAACCACCGGGAAAGTTGATCTGTCTAATCAAGCGCCGCAACTCCTTTTTTTGCTTATTTAGGGTTTTTAAATCCTTGATTGCCCTGGATTTCTTCTTGTCAATTTCAATCCCCTCTGTTGTGCACTAAGAACTTCAGGAAGTTTCCCGCTGTTACGCGCACATTTTTACGGGTTCATAAAACACTGTCTTGAAATTAGACAAATGACCCTCTATAGGGAAAGACTTAACAACTACATCATCAATATACACCACCTCTATGATGTTGACAATAAAGTATAGGATTCCAATGGCTTTCGGGCTATCCGAGTTTTCTTTGAAATATGTATGTTCTCATGAAGGCCGTCAAGGGACAAGTCCTGGCCGAAACGCTATAGATGAATTGCTTCATCAGCCCTACCTGCGAGGCTATGACTGCCCGCCACCAAGGCTTATCATAGAATCCCCGGGGCTGGACCCCGACTGAGTTGGAATGACATTATTATCCTCGAGGCTAACGGTGCTTGGTGCAATGAAAGGAATGTATCTGCTAAGCTATAGGGAATATGCACAACATACATCTCTATGATGACCCCATCTATGAGATGTAGAGAAGTGGCTTTATGAGTTTGGGACTACTTCTCGATAAACAATCCCTGTAGGACAGGGTCCAATGATGAGGACAGGCCTTTCACCATAAGCTTCGAGGCCCATACACCCTTGAGCGAACTAGTCCAATTCTGGGAACAGCCCCGTAGCGACCTGACAAATCGGTGATGCTAAAAGGATGTTAGGGAGCTCATGAGGGCTCTGCGGCGAGAACAGAACCTACGGAAATCTAACTCATTCGGGGTGATTAATGAATCGTGCCCTATACAAAAGCCTGACCACAAGGCTCACATGTAACTATGCTTAGAAACAATCGCTCACGTATAATATATAATGGTAACAACTCTAGGTCTGGGAACCGGGCTTCGTCGATAATATGTGCGAGAGAGGATTACATCAAGTAATTTGCCCGCATTTGACTTCCCTCCGGAAGGTGTAGCCCATCAGTCCAGCGGATTAGTCAATGTTACTCCAAGTTTGGTACATTTTTTTTTTCCACTTTAGAGTCGTAATTTTGTAATCCAGTCCTGTTCCAGTATATGTTCCGACAAATGCCATTGTTCCAATAAGCTAGTATGAACAGTCCGCACCTGCACCAGCACCAGCAAGACGAGCGGTATTGGAGATCCCGTCCATTCTGTCGGTCCCGTTGGCTCGGTCGATGAAAGCAGTCGGTGATTCGAGTGGTTTTCAGAAAGCGGCACTAACAGTAGTAGTCCCAGATCTTTTTTTGTCTAGTAGTTTCCGCAGATGAAGTTAAAAGCATCAAACTTCTTTTTTTAGTAGCAGATTCAAAAGTTCCATTCCCAGATACGGATCGAGTGGCTTAGCTTTAGCCATTAGTGATGACCAGTACTCGAAAAAGTCCTAGCTTACCCACTACTATCTCGCTCCTCGCTACAAGGCCTATTCCGAGCCAGCCCAGGGCTACAACGTGAGCGCCTCGCGCGATACGGCTTTTTGGCTGGTTGCGATCAGATGTAGGAGAGAAGTTCGTTTAGGAGACACCGCATACGTTGACTCTGGAATTTATTCGTTAGATTTGCGATGGCTCTTGCTGGTCCTCCAAATCCCCTATAGTATTCAAAGAAAAATGGTTTGATCATTCAATGGATCAAGCTTTCTCTTTTCAATAAAATCAAGGTATTCTTTGAAAGAACCAGAGTTAGCCGAGTAGCTCGAGCAGGAGTTTTTGAAAAGCTGATAAACGGAAGCCAAACGTCGGATGCCGCACGGCGGAAACAAGAAACGGAATACCTAGGTCACAAGGCAAGGGAGGACGGAACCCCACTTCGACTGACCAAGGATAAAAGAGGTAAAGTACTTGTGACATCCTTTATTCTGAAGTGATATAGATCAATGCCTGGACTAGGGGAGCGTCGGCCCCCCGGGAAAACATTTGCAGATGCGATCATGAATGAACCATGTTGAAACATTCAGCTGTCGACGAACAAACTTTGCTAGAACGTCGACCGGGATGGGATGGCCAGGCCCCGGTTCCCAGTGTTAGGGTATTCCCTATGTTGAGCCTACTCAGATCAGAACGAAACTTGTTGATTATCTTTCTTTCGCCTATCGGCCGGCCGGCTTTAAGCAACCTTCGCATTTCCTGCTAAGATCCCAAGTCCCCAAGTAGGCCCTCTTGGCCACCCACGACCTTGGCTTTTTAGAGAATCCCGCTCCTGTGTCGTAGGACTTGTAGCTCGGCAGTCCACCGGGTAGGTTTGTTTATCCTTCCAGTTTCGAGTGTCTTCTTGGATAGTTATAGCGGCCCATAGGCGCGAGATGTACCTTGTGGGGGGCGGCGGTACCCTGGACATAGTCCTTTCAGGCAGTGGCCATTTAGTCCATGGTCCGTTGGATGGTCGTTGCAAGGCAAGAAATTGGAACACATTGATTCCGCTCGTTCCTGTCCTTCGCTTCAGGGCTTGTCCCTCGGTGTGGTCAGTACTTCATACTGTCGGGCAGCGAAGCTTACACTTGTTCACTAATGATAAACGCCTAAATGTATGTATTTTATATGTATTAATCTTGTATCTTTTGTGAATATGTTAGCAATTGATGCCCGTTTATGTCTAAATTTGTTTGGTACATTTTTCCACTTTAAGTCGTAATTTTGTAATCGATCTGTTCCGATGTATGTTCCGACAAATGCCATTGTCGATAAGCTAGTATGAGCAGTCCGCTGACACCGGCACCGACAAGGCAGGCGGTATTGGAGATGCCGTCCATTACATCGGTCCCGTTGGCTCGGTCGATAAAGCGTTCGGTGATTGATGGTTTCAAAAGCGGCTATGATAGTAGTCCCGAGATCTTTTTGTCTATTAGTTTCCCGTGAGATGAAGTTAAAGCATCAAACTTCTTTTTTTAGTAGCAGATTCAAAAGTTCCATTCCGGATC
>NC_052486.1:8174539-8180299 GCF_009730915.1 Dioscorea cayenensis subsp. rotundata
AGCATCAAACATTTCCGATGAGATCCATGGAGCTATTCTGAGATAGCAAGCACTAGCTCCCGGTGCTACTTCATAAAAAGCAAGAAAAGATAAGATCGAAGAAAATGAAACGCACGTGGTGGTCATTATAGCGGTTCCTTCTGATCCTAGAAAACGTCCGAAAAAACCGGCTACGGAACTACCGAGCAGAGGCAAAAAGACAATAAGTAGATACATAAGATAGATCGAGTGTCT
Source organism: Dioscorea cayenensis subsp. rotundata (assembly GCF_009730915.1). Lineage (NCBI taxonomy): Eukaryota > Viridiplantae > Streptophyta > Magnoliopsida > Dioscoreales > Dioscoreaceae > Dioscorea > Dioscorea cayenensis. The sequence continues at coordinate 8,174,774 of NC_052486.1, forward strand.
TCATCAAAGCAAAAAATCAGACAATGAAAGAGCGGCCTGTCATTGATAAAGGGAAGTTCACAAGACAAAAAGTCACACATGTATGTGTTAAGCATATATAAATGGAGGCCGGGAGTTCTTTCGTTCAGCCCCTAGGCATACGCGATATGGTGGGTCGGTTTTTTTCAGCAAAATGCATGAAACTAAATACACTCGCTCGCAACTAAGGACTATTCAATTGTGTATTCCAACCCCCCTCCCCCTGAAACCAAAGGAAGGCCGTTCGTTCTGAGCCAGGATCAAACTCTTCTTACCCCGGCTCTAGCATGGCAAAAACGTCAAGCTGCATTTTTTTTGCCAGTGAGTTCTATTCTACCTCCCCTGCAAGTAAATGAAGATATCATGGTAAGTTCTTAGCGAAAGGGCTTTCTTTCTTGTCCCTCGGTAAGTGAGTCTTTTGCATGCGTACTTGAGATGCGATACGCAGTCCAAGCTGGGCAACCAAAGAGATTCTCTTCTGATGCGTACTCAGGAAGAGAAGGTACTCATTGCCGAGCTAGGGCAATGAAAGAGATGCCTTTCGCATGCGTTTTCTATTCGATATCCAATATGCGAAAAAGTTTCCCCTTTCAGGGCGGGTCAATCAATCTATCATTTATGGACGGGGGTAGGCTTCAAATCAATCCAATTCAAGCTAAGCCACTGAAAAAAGAGGTCTTTCTATCTTGGATAAGAGACAGGGACACGCCTACCCACAGAGCAGCAGTTTAAAATGGAACAAAGACTACATCCAATAATAGGAGCTTTGAAACCTATCTCAACCTTCACACTTTTTTCAGGCCGAAGGCCAACGAAACGCCTTCTTTATTCAAATAACTGAGCTCTTGTTGAAACAACAGACGCTCACAAGCGGATTGGAAAAACACTCCATTTCTTTCTCCGGCTTTGCGCCTAGGATAGTACTTGAAAGGGTCCGCTTCACCCTATTCTTACTTAAACTCTCATTGGGCCTTCGTTGCGCTACACTTTACTCGTCATAAAAGCAGAATTAACCAATAGAGATTTTGTCAAAGATTTTTCTCTTGTTTTTTTAGGCTTTGCCTTGTTAGATCTATTGTTTTCAATGTATTGTTACCTCTTTCTTTCTTATTCTAAATCTTCCGGGTCTTGCTCTGACTACTGGGGACCCGCACTGAGAGGGGTTTTGCTTTCACATGGAAAAAGGAAATATCTTTTTTTTTTAGTCACTGCACTGAAGACTTTTAAAGACTCCTTTCACAACAATAGACAAGATCAAATGAATGCAAAAAGATGTTCATAAGCCCCGGCGATAGTGAGCTCCCCTTGCTAATCTTGCCTTGCATCTCAAAAGATTGTGACTGCTCTCGCAGTTCTATGAGAAAACATCGCTGATCACAAAAGAATTTCGACTAGTTCCAAAGGTGGATTTTTCTTCTTTTGCAAGAAAAGTGGGGCAGGGTTGGGAGAAGTGGGAACAGGGAAGGGGTGCATCCAAGCTTTGAGTTAGACGTCAACGCCGTGCCAAGCTAAGTAAGAAAAAATAGCTTAGACTCAGTTAAGCCCTTCTGGAGAGGAGACCAGGAAGAAGTAGGCCATGAGATCATGTGTAACAGCCTTGTTTGTCCCTTAAGTGCTAACTAAATCCAAGACGAGAGAAGGTCTGCACGCGTAACAAGACTTCTATCATCTTGTATTGTCTACACATGGTCCTACAGGGATTGTTTTTCAATGCATGGAGCAATTTTTTTAGTTTTAGTGACCTCTGGTAGAACGAACGACAACAGGCGTAAACGTTTAAAGTAGCTAGAAAAATAGGCCCATCAGTTGAAATATAGCCCTGGTTGCCCTTTTGTGCATCTCGAGCACAGACAGACAGGCAGGCTGACCCACTTAGAGCTCAAATCTATCAGTCAAACCAAAACTTCCAATCCATCCTATGAATCAGGGCTAACCTGCTTGGAACCTGACCTTAGATGGAATAGAAAACCCTCGTTCCTTAAATCAGAGCTAGCCTGCGGGGAAGGCCCTTAGACCTGAAGAAAGAAGAGCTTCTCTCTTTTCATCTTAATGAATTTTTTTTAGTTCAACTCTAAGAGAGGGAATCAAGATCTCATATGTTCCATTCCGTATGTGAGTGCGTACGGGGTTTGACCGGTTGGAGTGCGGATGGAAGTTCGAGAAGCCCTCGGAGCATCGAGAAGTTTTTCGGGAAAATCAGACGCTTTATGAGTTTCGAACGTCTTCTTCACTATTTTCATCAGCGTCTTGTTTGTAGCCTCTGCTTGACCATTGCCCTGGGGGTGAGGATTAATGAAAAAATTAAATGTAATCCCTGTCACATAATTTCATTATTGTAACTCGCCTGAGACGAACTGTAGCCCGTTATCTGTTACCAGCATCTTGGGTACACCAAAGCGAGTGATGATGTTCTTTTTAATGAACCGCACGAGGGTAGAAGCTTTGACATGTACGAAGGATTCGGCTTCCGCCCATTTTCTGAAGTATTCAGTAGCAGTGAGGACGAAGGCATGCCGGTTGGTATTCTCAACTGTGCTTTCGAGGGGCCCAATCAAATCTAAGGCCCACATAGAGAATGGCCAGGGTGACGTCAGAGGATGAAGTGAGGATGCTGGAGCATGGATCTGGCATTTGATACACCGCAGAACATAGATACTGGAGTCTTCTTTCTTTTCTTAAAGTATGGGCCAATAATAGCCCTGCCTCATGATCTTCTTGGCCAGCATCTGAGCATTGACGTGACCGGCACAGACGCCGTAATGAGCTTCTTCCAGGCTTCATTATCATCCACACATCTCAGGAGGACACCGTTGTATGAATATCGATATCAAATTCCTCCTCTTTAGGTGTACCTCGTCGCCATCCGCTTGATTGCCTTCTTATCATCTGCCGTAGCAAACTAGGGGAATGATCCATCTTATCTTCTAGATAATTCTTGATGTCGTCAAACCATGGATTCCCATCATCGAACTCTTCGGCCGCGTCGGCGAGCATCACCTCGCGAACTTCATCAGATTGGGCTTCCTTCTCTATTTTTTCCTGCTTCTCTCACAAGTTCTTGGAGCCACTGATCTTTCATATCTATGGCTGGAGTTCCTTGCTTTGTGATGATGATGGTCTCATGATCCGTTCCCAAAGGGAAGGTCAAAGCCGAAGCTAAGGAGGCATAGGCAGATTATCTCGGATTTTATCCTCGTTCGCTTCTTAAACTCTCCTTCGTCCTTTCCTTCTCGTTTTCTTCTTATAAAGGACCTGGAAATCCCCGGTCAAATGGACAAATCTGAAGTGCAAGCCTGTCAAAGAAAGTGCTACCTAGATTCACAGGTTGGCTCTATGAACAGCTTATTCTTTCAAAGAGCTTATTCTCTTCTTCTCTTCCGAAACAACCTATTTTGAACCGATTCGTGCTAACACAGGAAAGAGCCAAGCAGCGGATAAGATCCCAACAGCTGTTATTCCAACAACAGCAAGAGCTGATATGAAGACAAGAGCGGTTACGTGAACAACGGTTATTCCTGTATTCTCTTCCGTCGAAGCGGATTCATCTTCAATTGCACAAAGCAACCTATTCTTTAAAAAAGAAAAGAATCGAGTTGCAACCTCAAAGGCAAATGCCTATTCCTATTATAGCACCAGCTCATTCCCTTCCCCATGTGGATTCTAAACCTTGCCTTAGTGCAAGAAGTGACTTGCGTGCCTTACCTTATCCTATTGCAACTGCTACTGTTTAATAAGGTACTGCTATAAAAAAATCAGTCTAGTGCTCCTTGGGGTTCTAGATAGTCTGATTAGTGCGAATCCTACTCCTTTCCTTCTCCTCTCCCTCTCTCCATACTAGCAATCGACGGATAAGAAGGTAAGACACGACGGTAATCCGCATCAACCAACAGGCTTCATTCCCCTTCTCTTCCTCAACAGGTTTGCTCAAAGCTCCTTCTGTCCATCGATTCAAGGATTGCCTTCATTCATTCTGCTCGTGGATATCTTCTACTATTGATTAAACCTCCTACTGCTCTTAGATTCAGGCATAACGTAAACCTTGTCCTATTCCATGCTTCTGATTCAATTCCTTGAAACCTTCCACCAGCAGTGGATTCATTCTTCCTAAGAGCAGCGGATGAAGTAAGACCTTATTCTGTAAGACCGTGGTAAAGAAGTTCCTTGCTTTAAAAAATGTCAGTTACTAGTAGCGTTCCAGGGCCAGGGCAATAAGCTAAGCTCCTTGCTTTGGATAGTTGGCAGCCTTGAAGGCTTGGGCATGAAATGAAAAGAAGACTTGAAGCCGTTGGCAAGGACATGCTAATGAGATGCTTTCATCGGCCTTTTCGAGGCACTATTCGCTTGAAGTCAAGGTGAGGTTTGGAACCCACATTGGTCTATCAATTCCTTTCTTTTGAAAAAGGGCTTTCAACTAGAGTGGAAGCGGGTGGCATTCCCTTATTTTATTTGTATTTGAGATAGTTTCATCGTCGTCTGCTGTCTCTGCTCTGTTAATTTCTGATTCCGCGGCGCTAGGCACCGAAAGCTTCAGTCAACACAGTCCTATCTACTTCCGCGGATTGTGAAAGACATAAGATGCCCACCAGACCTGCTATGCGAAATGGCTAGCAAGAAAGTAATGCAGGATCGGTTAAGTTCCTTCTTTCACAACTGATCCAAGATGTCACTATTGCGCTTGAGCGGCATTATACATGGGCATGAAGGAGCCATTCCTTTTTTACTCCGGAAAGGCTCTTGGTCCTACCAATTGGACAATTGCTTGAAGCTCTGTCAAAGCAGAAAGGACTTTAAAGTCATCAGTGCCACATCGGCTTGATGCCGAATCCAATACAAGAGCAGATATTCCCCTAAGAAAGGAAATGGGGCCAACAACTCTGACTACATGCTTCCTGTACTTTCATACTTAAGATCTTGCCCAAATGCCGCACCGCAGATCAGATTCTAACTCTTAGGAATCTCTCTAGATGCGGGATAACGGTTGGTGCTTTAATATGAGTGTTTTAGGGCAATGCCGGGGTAAGGAGTCTTCCCAATAGCAGCAAGTTCTTGATATGCGAGGAGGCCCCCCCATCTATTGGCTTTGTACCATTCCCTGGGATTGGCTAAAGAACCTTATTACCCTTCTTTCTTGACTCTCGTTCGAGTTTACTCTTTCTTGGTAGCGAAAGGGGCAGTAATTCCAGATAGCGATTAACTGCTTTCCTTTCCAGCCTATGCCTAGACCGAGAGATTTACGGATATACATTTTGGCAAAAAGTGGATTAGTCTGCTCTTACCTTGGGACGTCTGCCTAAGCACCGGCTTTTCCAGGTCTTTCTTTTCTAAGCTTACCTCAAAAAGAAAAGTCTCTTTTTGTAGCGGGTAAGCAGGAAATCCAATAATCAAGGTTTTGGCAGGGCAAGTCCGAAAGGCTAAGAGCCTCTTTTTTTTGTCCTAAGAGCGCATTCATCCCCAGATGGAGGTTGATTTCCTCAGTGACCAAAATGCCGACACCAAAGAGACTTATAA
>NC_052486.1:8181299-8190196 GCF_009730915.1 Dioscorea cayenensis subsp. rotundata
CACAGCGGGTGCATACGGCCTCCATACGGCCTCAGATACTCGGTAGTATGGAAATCGGATGTAACACCAAATCAATCCGCTACATACAGATACGTCCCCCATACATCGGGTAGTATGGGGGTAGTATGAAAATTCTCGCTTTTCTTCTCTTTTTGCCAAAATGATATCTTCTTGTTCTCCATGGCTTCCATATGCCCTACAAAGCAAATAATAGACGATTAAGCGTAAAATGGGCATCAAACCTCACAAAAATACATGCAAAGTGCATACGATATATATATGAAAACACCTACATTTAGACACTTATCACGTGACCATCGGGTTGATCTAATTTAGGAAATCTCTAGGTCCAAACCTTCAATTGCATGGCATTCTTAGCTTCCTTTGCACTTTAGTAGCCCCAAGGGAATCCGCATCCGTGACCATTTCTTTCCCCGATTTTTATACCCCTACCTTATCATAGACTCCATTTGTAGTTCTTTTTATTTCAAGTAATAGATTAGAGAAACCCTTCGAATCATTCGGCTAGACAATACGCAAAGAGGAAGTAAGAGTAGATTCTTGGGCCTGGGGAATACGACCCTCTCGTGCTCGCACGAGGGGTATTACTCGACGACTCCGTGCACTTGCGGATCGCTCATCAAGTTTTTTTGGCGCCGTGCCGGGGACCCACAAGGAATACTCGGAAAAACTTAGAGTTTATTGATTTAGCCATTGTTTCTTTTTATTTTTGTTCATCTGCTTCTTTTTTTGTACATATATTTCCATTTCACTTGTTCTTATTTTTATTTTTATTATCTCGTACTTATATCCCGATTATTGGCTTTCAATATTGTGCAAGGTACCATCTTATGACACGTGCAAATCAAACAAATCTAGTAGAACCCATCGACGAAATTGAGAGAACCTTGCATCAAAGATTGAGAGAGGTGGGCTGAGAGTTCGTAACATCAAGGAACACGGGTTGAGATTAGTGAACCTTCGATCATGGCGGAACCAAGGCGTACCTTTGTCCGATTATGAAAAGGCCCTCGGGCTCATCGGTGAGGAATTCGAGTGTGCATGCTCCCACCGTGTCCGGCTAATAACTTTGAAATCAAAGCAAGCACAATTGGGATGGTCCAAAAATTCGCATACAATTTTGACGGGCTAGTCGATGAAGACCCAGCATGCGCATTTGTCTCGCTTCCTCCAAATTTGTTCCACCTTCAAAGATTAACTCGATGTCCGATGATGCGATAAGATTGAGATTATTCCCTTTCAGTCTAAGGGGAGCAGCATATAGATGGCTCACGTCATTGGCACCGGGGTCGATCACCACTTGGAAGGAAATGGTGGACAAATTTCTTGCGAGGTATTTCCCACCAAGCAAAGCCGCTAGATTGAGGCAAGAGATTTCTGCATTCCGACAAGGGGACTCCGAGACACTCTTTGAGGCACATGAGAGATTCAAGGATCTCCTACGCAAGTGTCCCCATCATGGCTTTTCCTCGTGGATGAGGATCCAGATGCTTTGCAATGGCCTGAACTATGCAACCAGACAGCTCATCGATGCTGCAGCAGGGGGGTCATTGAGTAGTAAAACCCCTGAGGATGCTGAAATCTTGATTGAAAACATGGCAAGTAATGAGTGTCATTGGTCTACTAGGCAAAAACCCCTAAGGCAGCTGGAATTTATGAGATAAATGACAACACCTGCGCTAGCCGCCAAGGTTGAGGCCCCTAACAAAGAGATTCGATCGGTTTGTGTTGGGTACGAGCTCAAATTCGGTGCGCTTTTGTCTTGCGAGACTTGTGGGGCCGGGCATGCTACTTGCTCGAGTGCCCAATTTTCAATAGCCTCAGATGCCCCAGTTGAGAGCAGCTTGATTATGTTGGGGGAGCTCCCGGAGGCCCTGGGGAATCCTTATGGAAACACATATAATCCGGGGTGGAGGAATCACCCAAATTTTTTTCTTGGGGTCAACAACGACAACATCGGCCCCCTGCAGCCCACTGGGGACTTCCACCCTCAATCTCTTCAAAGAGCTCGAGAAGAAGTTCACTCATCGAAGATGTGTTAGCGAGATTTATGATCGAGTACTGAGGCAAAAATTTGTGAACATCAACAATCAATTCGCTGAAGTGAACACTGTTTTGAGGAATGTTCAGGCCTCCATTCAATCATTGGAAAACCAGGTTGGGCAACTTGCTAGGGCAAATTCGGAGCGCCCACCGGGTAGCTTACCTAGTAACACTGAAAATAATCCGAGGGAGCATTTGAAAGCCGTCACTCTCAGGAGCGGGAAACAGGTGGAAGCATCTGCCAAGGAGGGCTCAAGCACTAAAGAGAATGGAGTAGCCATACAGGAAGACCCTAAGCCATCTGAGAGTGAAGTTGAAGGAAGAAAGGAAAAGCAAGATGAGGAAACCCTTCAACTACCAACACCAAGGGTGCCAGAGTACAAGCCGGTCATTCCCTATCCGGCTAGGTTGAAGCAAGATAAAGAAGAGGCTCAATTCAAGAAATTCCTTAATGTATTCAAGCAGTTGCACATAAACATCCCTCTTGTTGAAGCGTTAACTCAAATGCCCAAGTATGCAAAGTTTATGAAAGACCTGCTGACTAACAAGAGAAAATTGGAGGAATTAGAAACAGTTGCATTACCACGGAACTGCTCTGCGGTGATTCAGAGGAAGCTCCCTAAGAAATTAACTGATCCCGGGAGTTTCATTATTCCATGTGTGATTGGGGAAGGCATGCAAGAAAAGGCCTTGGCAGATTCTGGGGCCAGCATCAATGTAATGCCCTACAAGCTGTTTTTGAAACTAGGATTGGAAGACATGAGGCCGACAAGGATGACAATACAGCTTGCAGACCGGTCCGTAAAGAAGCCCCGTGGTGTCGTTGAGGATGTGCTAGTTAGAGTTGACAAGCTTATTATCCCGGTGGATTTTGTTATTCTTGATGTGGATGATGATGTTGAAGTCCCATTGATCCTCGGGCGACCATTTCTTAACACCGCCGGTGCCCTCATTGATGTAAAGGGGGGAAGAATGACATTGAGAGTGGGGGATGAGGAAGTCATTCTTACACTCCCCGCTGCTATGAAACACACCTTGGACCATGATGATCCCCTCTATTTTACTGATGAAACTGATATGATTATTACTGATTGTGTGCAGGAGGTCTTGGCGATTAACCCCTTGGATGAATTCTTGGAAGGAATGGATGGCGATGAGTGCAAGGGGAACAATCCATCTCCCACACAAGTAAAGCAGGTAGGCTATGTGGGGGCATTTCCGTGGCCGAATAATAAGAAGAAATCAACCACTAGAAAAATTTGGTGCAAGAGGGACAAGAAACAGAAATTGGGGATGAATTGCACACTATCACCACCACGGGAGATCGATCGACTATTCTTCGAGGGGAAGGGTAAATTCCGTGTCTTTTCATGCCTCTCGATGAGTTTCCCATCTTGGAGCACTTCTCTTGGACTTGGAGGTAAGTCCCCACCATTTGATCCACCTTGAGGTAAGAAAAAGGTACGTCGAGCTAATGACGTAAAACAAGCGCTTCTTGGGAGGCAACCCAAGTTTCAAAGTATTCATGTTTCATTTTTTTCAGTATTTTTACATGTTTGTTGAGTTTATTCATAAAGCTTGTGTTTGTGTTGTGTTTGTATTATTGTTTGTTGAATGATCCATGCTTGTCTTATATTTGTGAATCTTATCTAGTGCTTTGGCATTGTTTGGTTGTGTTTCAATGCATGTTTTTCGTGTTATAGATGTTGTAAACTAGTTTTTGTTCTAAGTTACATGGGAGCCATGCCAAAATTTTTATTTTTTTCGGTCCATACGGGCTGTATACGGCCCGTATGGACCATTTTTTTCTGCTCCCTGGGGGCCTCACGGGTGCCATGCGCCCGTGAGGGCAGCCCGTGAGGCTTACTGCCTCATGGGCTAGAGAAGGACAGAAATCCTCACGGGCTCCATGCGCCCGCATGGAGCCCAGTATGGCTTTCTGGGCTGAAATTTCCAGCCTTAAGTAGCCACCTTTCTCTCCCTTGTTCTCACTCGTTTTTCATCCGTTTTTCTTTCATTCTTTCACCATTTTTTTCTTCATTTTTTTCTTCCTCTTCACTCCTCTCCTACCTCTTCCAACTTAGATCTTGTGGATTAATTGAAGTTTTTACCATCTATTTCACCGATCTTCATCGATTCAAGCTTTGAAGCCCTAGTTTTTGTTTTGGAGCAACCTTGCCTCTTCTTCTTGATTGTGCATGCATATCTTACTTTAAACCATGAGGAATGTTGTATGGTTGTTTGATCCTTAATTTGTTTAAATTTTTATCCATGGTTTGTAAATTTTTGGGCTTCAAAATCTGGGGAAATTCTTGCCAAATTTCAGTCTATGCTACAGTAACTTTTGAATGTTTCTTATCTTGAATTTGTTTGACACTTGTAGCATCCTTGAAACCCCCGAAACACTTGCACTAGAGAGATTTAAACATCATGACATTGATTGAACAAATGACTTGCATGGACTTTGTTTTTCATAGTTTTTTTAGAGTTTTTTTGTTTGTGTGTTCTCCCTACATATTCCTTGGTGAGATGAACTATACTTTTTTTTGACATTTGCAGGGATTATCGGGACATGAGCTTCATTCTCACCACCCTTTAAGAATTGAATTGAACCAACCCCCTTGTTCATGCATGTATTGCACAATCTTCATCAACCAAAATGGGAGGGCGTCTCTTTACCCTTCCCTTTCATGCTTAATTTAATTATTCTGAATTTTTTTTACACCATGTTCTGTTGATTAGTGTACATTGAGGGCAATGTACAATTCTAGGTGTGGGGATGGGCTATTTGCATGCTTACTTCACCGGTGATAGCTATGATTTATTGTTAAGAACCTCCTGGCTTGAATGAATGATAGTAATGAGTTGTAGTGTTATTTGTGCTATAAGGAAGTCATGTTTTCTTTCTAGTGTTTTCTTCACAGCTTTTGACACAGATACTTCTACCTTGTTTGCCCCAGCTAACCCACTACTTTGATTTAAAGTGTTAGAGTGGTAAATTCATCCCTCAATGGTCTTTTTAAGAGCTTTTTGGTTCTTTTGTTCATTTTTACTTTATCCCTAAGTGAAGTTTTTGCATGAAAGTGCTCCGGAGACATGTAAAAAAATTGAGATGAGTCTATGTCAGTATTCCTCCGCTAATTTAGCATGAATGCGTCTATGTAGACCTGTAATCAAGTAGGTTGGGTGGCTCTTGTGCCTAATCAGCATGTGCATCCTTCTGAAATGATTATAAGATATTTTTGTGCAGCCTACGTTAGGCGGACTCGGATAAATAAAAGAAAAAGAAAAAGAAGTATTTGTTCTCCCTGAACTCATATCATGCATTCACTTAGTTACTAAAGTGTTGAACGTGGACCCGAAGGACTCTTGACCTCACTATTGAGGGCGTCTTTAACATTTTCTAACACCGGTAGTCATTGAATGTGGTGTGAAGAGGGAGAGCGAGGGATGAAGCATTTACACACACTCACGAGGGAAAGCACTCTAGAGGACTCATGACTATCTCTATCGAGTTGGTTATTGTACAACTCATTTTCCTTGAATTTCATTTCATCTCGTGCCCTGTGGGGTTCTTCACTACTTTGAGCTTGAGGTCGTACGTTTAGTCGTTTATCATTCTTGCCCCTTATTCTTTCATGTGTGTTTGCTTGGGGACAAGCAAACGCTTAGGTGTGGGGATGTTTGATAAATGCCTAAATGTATGTATTTTATACGTATTGATCTTGTATTATTTGTGTATACCTTGATGAATTTATGCCCGTTTGAGTATAAATTTGTTCTTTTGGTGTTGCGGAGCATAAATGTGCCGAATGTAGCTCAAAAAAATGCAAATTGGATGAATTCGACATCGAAAACGGCATTTTTTGGGGGTCCCAAGACTCGTAGGTTCATCGTAGATGATCACTATTTATGCTGCGGGCATTTGGCTGTGAGCTTCACGGGCTCCATGCGCCCGCATCGGTGCCCGTGAGGTTTGCTCGGAATTTCACAACCCTCGATGCGTAGTAAAAACACTCGTGGCTGAGTACTCGTAGCACCGGCATGTTTTCGGGCATTTGGTCAGTGAGCTTCACGGGCTCCATGCGCCCGCATGGATGCCCGCATGGATCGACGGGATATAAATGAAAACCGATTTTTTTCATGGGCAAGAGGGAGGGAGTTTTTTTGGGAGAGTTCTTGGAGCCGATTTTCACCAGTCTTTAGGAGGCAAGATCACACGCTTTTGGAGAAGGAAAATCAAAGGGAGAAGCTCGGTTTTTGGCTAGATCTTCATCGATCTCTTCTTTTGGGAGTTTGTAGATGACGAGGGAAGCCGCCCCCATCGCGGCGTCCGTGGAAGCATTTCCACCTAGCTTGGCTTGTCTTCCTACTTCTATTGTTTGAGGGAGTTTTCTTATGCCATTTGTAGTTGTTTTCATGGACTTGTTGCTTGTATTTGTTTGCATGGACGAGTAGACCCCAAGGTCACCGGATGCCGGTGAACCTTGGGGTGAACTTGTGTATTTGGATGATTTAATTTTGTCTATTGCAATTGTTGTGTATTTGTGATTCATTCTTGGTGCATTTGATGTGTTGCTTACATGAGAACTCTGTAAACCAACTGCTAGGTTGTACTTGGTAGCGTGACCATCGCCCTTGTACTAGACACACCAAGTTTGGAAGGGATTCATGTACGAATACGCCGTGACCATCGGGTATTCTGTACCCCTCCACCATTAGGGCTAGACCAAGTTGTGTTCCGGCCCTAATTAGGGATTTCCCCACTTGTTAATGCAATCGTATGAGGATTTGATCAGAAGAAATTCTGTGTCAATACTTATACCGGATTAGGGGTTAATTGCCGTGACCATCGGGTTGATCTAATTTAGGAAATCTCTAGGTCCAAACCTTCAATTGCATGACATTCTTAGCATCCTTTGCACTTTAGTAGCCCCTAGGGAATCCGCATCCGTGACCATTTCTTTCCCCTGATTTTATACCCCTACCTTATCATAGACTCCATTTGTAGTTCTTTTATTTCAAGTAATAGATTAGAGAAACCCTTCGAATCATTCGGCTAGACAATACGCAAAGAGGAAGTAAGAGTAGATTCTTGGGCCTGTGGGAATACGACCCTCTCGTGCTCGCACGAGGGGTATTACTTGACGACTCCCTGCACTTGCGGATCGCGCATTAAGTCTCAGGTAGACAGTTTCTATAGGGCGTACACTTCCCAAAGGGTAACAGAGGCGTGCAAAGGTTTCCTCGGGCCGGACAGAGATTGGCCCTCGAGTGCAAAGGCAGAAGGAAGATTGACTGCAAGACCCACCCGTCGAGCAGGGACGAAAGTCGGCCTTAGTGATCTGACGGTGCCGAAAGGAAGGGCCGTCGCTCAACGGATAAAAGTTACTCTAGGGATAACAGGCTGATCTTCCCCAAGAGTTCACATCGACGGGATGGTTTGGCACCTCGATGTCGGCTCTTCGCCACCTGGGGCTGTAGTATGTTCCAAGGGTTGGGCTGTTCGCCCATTAAAGCGGTATGTGAGCTGGGTTCAGAACGTCGTGAGATAGTTCGGTCCATATCCGGTGCGGGCGTTAGAGCATTGAGAGGACCATTCCCTAGTACGAGAGGACCGGGAAGGACGCACCTCTGGTGTACCAGTTATCGTGCCCACGGTAAACGCTGGGTAGCCAAGTGCGGAGCGGATAACTGCTGAAAGCATCTAAGTAGTAAGCCCACCCCAAGATGAGTGCTCTCCTATTCCGACTTCCCTAGAGACTCCGGTAGCACAGCCGAGACAGCGACGGGTTCTCTGCCCCTGTGGGGATGGAGCGACAGAAGTATTGGGAATCCAAGATAAGGTCACGGCGAGACGAGCCGTTTATCATTACGATAGGTGTCAAGTGGAAGTGCAGTGATGTATGCAGCTGAGGCATCCCTAACAGACCGAGAGATTTGAACCTTGTTCCTACACGACCTGATCAATTCGATCAGGCACTCACCATCTATTTTCATTGTTCAACTGTTTGACAACATGAAAAAAATCAAAAAAAGCCCCGCCCTCCTTCTCTATCTATTCAGGGGATAGAAGGGCAGAGGCCTTTAGTGTCCCTTCTAGTCAAGAATTGGGGCCTCACAATCACTAGCCAATATGCTTTTCTCTCATCCTTTCTTCGTTCATGATTTGATATTCTAGTGTCCTAGGCGTAGAGGAACCACACCAATCCATCCCGAACTTGGTGGTTAAACTCTACTGCGGTGACAATACTGTGGGGGAGGTCCTGCGGAAAAATAGCTCGACGCAAGAATGATAAAAAGCTTAACACCCATTTAAAAATCAAAAAAATAAAATAGGAAAAAAAGATAAAAAAAGAAAAAAATGCAAAGGTCGTCTTATTCAAAAACCCCAATTATGACATCTCTTCTCTCCCACTTCACACCTTGGAACGCACTGTTCTTATAGTCTTATAGAGTGAAATGCGCTTTCACATCTTCTTAACCTGAAATAGCTGAGGAGAGGAAAGGTTCCTTTTGAGGGTACTCCCAGGAACAGATCCAGTGGAGACGGGGTGGGGCCTGTAGCTCAGAGGATCAGAGGATTAGAGCTCAGTGGAGACGGGTCGGGGGTTCGAATCCCTCCTCGCCCACAACCGGCCAAAAAGGGAAGGACCTTTCCTTTACCTCTGGGGGTAGGAAAATCATGATCGGGATAGCGGACGCAAAGCTATTGAACTATGGGTCTTTTGTCGGCCCTTACTTTTTCTTTTTATTTATCGTGAATGCTTTGATCATTGCATATAGTAACGGGTGGGAATCAGCATATTTGTGTTTTTACTCCCCATAATTCT
>NC_052486.1:8538300-8560898 GCF_009730915.1 Dioscorea cayenensis subsp. rotundata
AGTTTCACAATTAGCACCACCAGCGACTCCTCAACTGAATGGGGTGGCAAAGCATACGAATCGAACCTTTTTGGACATGATTCATTCTATTCATAGTTACATATTTCTTTATAGGGGTCATGCGCTTCTCATGAAAAGAGCTTTGGATAGCTATGAAGTGTATATTGAAGTATTGGAGAGTTAAGTGTGGATGGTTACATAGATTCAGACTTTCAATCTGATGTTGATGACCGAAGATCCATTTTAGGGTTTAATTATATTCATTCTTAATGGTAAAGCAATGAGATGAAATACTTGTAAGTTACTACTGCAGATTCCACCACTAAGACTGAATATATGGGTGCATCAAAGGTTGTTTGGATTAAGAAGTTCTTGACAGAACTCCAGGCAGTTCCAAGTGTGAAGCTCCCATTATCACTTTATTGTGACAACAATGGAGCAATAGCACAAGCCAAGGAACCAAGGTCTCACAGCAAATCCAAACATATTGAACGGCAGTGCCACATCATTAGAGAGATCGTTCGAAGAGGTGACATAGTCATGCAAAAAATAGCCTCAGCAGATAACTTAGCTAACCCACTCACCAAGCCACTATCACAAGCCGTGCTAGATCGACATCTTGAGAAGATGGGTGAAAGATACCATATTGGTTGGCATTGAGTACAAGTGGGAGATTGTTAGGATTATGCCCTCGAATGCCAATGAGGATACTTGTATTAGGACATTTCATTTGTATAATACATTCTTATTTAGTAGGCATTTATTTTGATGTTCATATAAATCTTGTGATGGCATTATAATTAGTTTTGAATATTATAGTCCATGTGTATTAAGTTAAAACTTCTACTCTTTGTGGAATAAAGAGGAGAGCACTAGAAGGGTTTGGTACTTATACACTTAAATAGTTCGCAAATCGGAGAACCTTTAATTGGGCATTAAAAGTTCATAAGGATTTGTATGACATATACTTTGACAAAGAGTGCTAGTTGAACACTATGGAATAGTGGGAGCATATGCCATAAATGCATCATTGGGAATTGGTGTATTCGAACATGACTCGTAACAATCCAATCACATGGGTTTTACTCGTTGACAGTCAATGATTGGGATTGTTGGTTATGATCATATGAGTGAACCTTAGACCTGAGGTATCATGATCACAATGTACTTGTGACGTCTAGTCTGTTATTAGAGTTGTTAGGCTCAGTTCATCTTTTGGTAGGGCCGACCTCGAAGTGCGACTATGTCGGGCATGTAGCAGTTGTGAGTGATCACAAAAAAGGAATTCATTCTCTCGGAGGTAAACGAGTCAGTATCCTATGCGACTATAAGTATGTGAGATTAGAAGACCTTGGCCAAGGCAGTCAAACTAATCGTGTGGGACACGAAGGGTAGTTTGGTAATCTCACCCTACTATAGTTATTTGCATGTGATCGAGTTCAGTGAGTTTGACAATTACCATGGCTCTCACTCGGTTGGGATACAAGAACGAAAGGTTTATACACATATGGTAATCATAATCGGAAAGGTTCAGTAATGATCTATTCATTCGTGTTCAATTGGGCAACGACGTGGGGCCACGGGGCTGGCTAGGTGTCACCCACGTACTTTGGTATCCTCCCATTGCCAATCGGAACGAACCTAGGGAGTCAAGCTTAAAGGGATAAAGAATCAGTCTCGTTTTGAGTACAGGGGTAAAATTGTCAATTTACAATTTTACTTCATGGGATGAGTGAAATTGTAAATTAGTCTAGGGTTTTTATCTTAAGTTTAAATTTTGATTTAAATTCGATGGAGTCGAAATGGATAATCAAAATTATGAGGACTCAAAGATAAAAGTGGTTTTAGTTAGATTAGGACTCATATTTCTAATAGAACTTCTATGGTAATGTTTATCATATTATGAAGGTTCATATTTTGAATAGGACTTCATAATTGAATGATGTTTATCATATTATGAAGGTTCATATTTCGAATAGAACTCATAATTGAATAATGTTTATCATGTTTTATGAAGTTTCTATAAATATGACTCCTTTTCCAACTATAGACTCAACTCAATTAATTCTCTAGTGAGAAAATCCCCTAGCTCTCTCTTCCTCTCTAACCCTAGCCGCTATTTGGAGAAGAAGAGGAGATTGTATCTTAATTCCGGCGTGTGATCTAGAGGCGTGGAACTTTCGTTCGGCGCTAGGAGATCTACGATAATCCGAGAGATAAGTTCAGCGCATCAAAAGAAAGAAAATCATTAAGAGGTAATTTTCTATGACTTTTTAATTAAATTACGGTACTCATTAGAACAATTATAATATATATCGCAAATATATTATTGCTTCCGCATGCCCTTTTAATGTTGTTTGATTTTATGCGATATTACCTAACACCTCTGCCACGGGAGGTGCCTTGATATCCATCATGCCAGCTGAGGCTCAGGGGCAGGCTGAGAAGCACCGGCGTCATCATCATCCCTCTCAGCTATCTTTGGAGCTGGCACAATCAAGGCATAAATTCCAGATTGGACCCTGCGAACCATCCCCATCAGGAGCAGCATCTCTATGCCCAAAAGAGCAGGTATACTCACCTTCTCGATCCCCTGAACCGAGTTTAGAAGACCCATACCCATAACCAATCTCGTGATGTACGGACTCGAGAAGATCACTCCCAATCTAGCGTACTGTCCTTGGTGTCCTATATACTCCATGACAATGTGTCCCAAATGGATCGGTGTGTGCTGAACCATCGAATACATATACAAGAGCTCTTGCTACCTCAGGATGCCGGTGCTGTCACCACGGATAATCTGTCGAGTAACTGCACATACTCCTCAGTACCCGAGAACACCTCCTCATACAACCCTAGTCTTATTGAAAACTATGTCACACTCATGCTATAGTGATACCCCAGCGCTCTGAACTACATAGCGGTGTCACTGTCAAAACTATCATACGCACTGTCAAACTCAATTGAGGATAACACCTCGAGTGTAAGTGTACGAATGGCGGGCTCTCTGATCATCAATAACTATCCCCAACCTTCGACCGATACCAACTACTCTACCTCATCCGCTAACTCTACTTCTTGCTGTATATCTCGCAGTATGCTTGTGTCCAGGAATCGAGTCTACCCAAATTTAAGTCTCGACAAATGCACAAAATGAGACTGATGCTCGGGGATAGTGAATCTCATGCTCTCGGTCTCAGAAGATGACTCATATGGCAGTTTATCCGCTTGCTTCTTTGACCGAGGTGCCATGATCTGCAAAATTTGAAAGAAAATCGATCAAACAAGCTAAATATTTTGTGTCTGCAGAAATCCACATGGTCGTGAGGAATTTCCGCACGACCACACTTTAAAAATCAAATAATACACCATTTGATTACTTGTAACTTCGTTCTAAACACGCGACCCATTCTAATTGTTGAAACGAAGCAACATTAACCATTTTCATCGATTAAAATCAAGAATTGATGAAGAAAACAAAGAGATAGGGCTTACCGATGAGTTGAAATGAAAAAAACATGAATTGGTTTGAAAACCCAGTGAAAATCTCTCCAAAAATGGCATTATGAAGTTGGGAGGAAGTGTGAATGTGCTCTCAGGTGAATAGGGAGTGTGGAAATGAAAAGAAACCATGATCCTTTAAAAAAGACTCGTGCCTCTTGGTATTTTGCACATCCACACTTGCGTACAGAAATTATTCACACCCGTGTGCCTCCACAGGAGAGCTTCATAGGGTCAGATGCACGCCCCTGTGCGCTCTTGGGAAAACACTCGTTGTCTTTGAATTCAACTGTACGGGCATGCAAAAACTATCCACGCTCGTGCACCCGACCCACAGGGGCAGCCGCACGCCACTGTGGCTTCCCTGTCTAACTGAGAGAATCATCTAAGTGTTTCGTACTCTCGTGCGAAAATTACGCACGGGCGTGGACCTTCACAGACCCAACTCACAAGGGAAAATGAATGCCCCTATGTTTTCTCAGGATGGAGAGAGTTCTTCTGCAGAGATCCGCACGGTCGTGCGGAAAATACCCACGCTCGTAGCGGCGAGTCCACTCCCTTGTACGCTCTAGGGATAATTTGCTAAGTCTCTGCAGCAAAACGCATGCCTTTGCGGAAATTACCCACGGGCATGCGGAAGTCACAAGGTCGCTCACAAGGGCGTGCCCACACTCCTGTGTCTTCTCTGGGTGAGGTCCCAGTACAATTCCAGGGGTGTGCAGAAATTCAACACGCCTGTGCATTTTCTCTGGATGCCTTAAAAACTCTACAGGCTTTGCAGAAAATTCATGAACATGTTTACACACTCAGAGCCTGCCCTATTATGCAAACCATACCAGTGAAAAACATGAGAAACTAGCTCAAGTGACCAAAACTTCGCCAAATCCACATGAAAACACACGATGACATTAAAAACCACAGCAAAAGCATCGAAAAATCAAGACACCAAAGCTCAACACTTTATTCATGCAAACACTAAACTACTTAACTATGAAAATAGTAAACACTTGGGTTGCTTCCCAAGAAGCGCTTGTTAAACGTCACTAAGCTTGATGTACCTTGTCTTACCTCACCGGGGTTCAAATATGAAGGTTGCCTTCTTACCCATGACTTGAATGCATGATGAGCAAAGTCTCTTGAAGATAAAGGGTGAATTATCGAGCTTGGGACCACATAGCAAAGTTTCATACAATTTGTTTGGTTCATGCCCATTTCCAACAGCCTTAGAGCATTTCGGGTGGTGTCTCCTAGCCCTTTTCATCTTCCTGAGCATCTTCTTCATGATTCCCGGAGTAGATTGTACTTCTTCTGTTGGACCAAGCATCATTACTTCTTCATTTTCCACCTCTTGGTTGAACAAACCCTCGTATGGATCTGGGTTGAACATTTTCTGCATGTATTCATCAACAATCTCATCAGTAGTGTCTAGAAAATACAAAGTATCTTTGAAATCGAGAGAATGCCGCATGGCTTCGGTGAGGCCGTATGTGAGCTTATCATCTCCAACCCTTAGTGTCAACTACCCACCGTCCATGTCAATTAATACCTTAGAAGTACGCAAGAACGGCCTCCCAAGTATCAAAGGTACATCCACATCCTCATCAACATCCAACACTACAAAGTCAACAGGAAAAATGTACTTGTCCACCTTGATAAGCATATCTTCAATGATGCCACTCAGATGTCTCACCGTTCGGTCCACCAATTGGAAAGTCATTTGAGTGGGCCTAGGCTCTCCCAAGTCTAGCTTTTGACAGAAGGTGTATGGCATGACGTTGATACTTGCCCCTGAGTCCGCCAACGCCATTTCTTCAACCAAATTACCAATGTTACACAGAATGATGAAGCTTCTTGGGTCTTTCTTCTTGTTCGGCATATTGTTTTGCAATACTGCCGAGCAAGAAGCATCTAAGATAACTGAGGCACTCTCCTCCAACTTCCTCTTATTAGTCAACAAGTCCTTCAAGAATTTTGTATACTTAGGCATTTGAGTCAATGCCTCAACAAAAGGAATATTGATGTGGAGTTGCTTGAACAAACTCAGGAACTTTTTGTATTGTTCATCCCTTGGTCATTCTTCAATCTAGAGGGATAAGGGATTCTTGGCTTGAAAGGTAGGGGTGCCACCTCTTTTTCTTTGCTTGTTCCCTCCTCGACCTCTATGACCTCATGTGCGCGTTCATTGGGCTTCTCAGTCAGAAGCCTACCTTCAACCTCACGACCACTTCTCAAAGTAATCGCCTTCACATGCTCTCTAGGATTGGTTTCGGTATTACTCGGCAAGCTCCCTTGTGGTCTCTCCGATAGAGACTTCACAATTTGTCCCACTTGATTTTCAAGATTGTGTAAAGAAGTGGTGTGGTTATGAAGTCTAGCCTCAACTGATTGAAATCTTGTATCCGACGATTACACAAACCTAGTCAAGGCCTTGTCAAAATCGTTCATTTGGGTCTCCAAGCCTGAAACTCGGTTCTCCATGTTTGGGGCTTGTTGTTGTTGGAAACCCGGTGGTGTCATGGCCTTTTGTGGACCTTACTTGCTAGATGAGAAATTGGGATGACTCTTCCAACCCGGATTATAGGTGTTGCTATATGGATTCCCTTGGTTCCTCATTACATTACCCACAAAATCAACCTTCTCAATCGAAGATGCATCACCAATGGAAATTGGGAAATTGGAGGAAGCATGTCCTCCACCACACCCGGTACAAGCAGTCACGGTCGCCACTCTATTCAAAGTTAGAAGATCTAACTTCGTACTTAATGATTCCACTTGAGCCGCCAATGAAGTTACTTCATCTATTTCATGGAGCCCCGCCACCTTTTTTCTTTCCCGTGCATTCCACTGATATCTGTTGATGGCCATATCTTCCACTAACTGTCGGGCTTCTTTCGGGGTTTTACTCACCATTGTACCTCCCACAGCGGCATCTAATAATTGCCTTGTACTCGGATTTAACCCATTGTCGAAAGTTTGAATAATCATCCATTCAGGAAATCCGTGTTGTGGGCACCTCCGCAGAAGATCCTTCAAGTGCTCCCATGTCTCAAACAATGACTCTAACTCCATCTGTAGAAATGACAAAATCTCATTGCGAAGCTTGGCCGACTTCCCCGGAGGAAAGTATCTAGCAAGAAAAGCTTCAACCATCTCATTCCACGTCGTGATGGTGGCCTTTGGCAAAGAATATCGCCGCTGCTTGCTCTTCCCTAGAGAGAGAATGGGAAAGCCCTCAATCTTATAGTATCATTCGATACACCATTAATCTTCAGCATATCATAAACTTCCAAGAAGTTCCCTATATGGTTGTTTGGATCCTTATCAGCCAAACCATTGAACTGCATTGTTTACTGAGTCACTTGGATAAATGCCAGCTTTAGCTCGAAGTTTGGAGTTATAATCGGGGGTC
Organism: Dioscorea cayenensis subsp. rotundata; assembly: GCF_009730915.1. Lineage (NCBI taxonomy): Eukaryota > Viridiplantae > Streptophyta > Magnoliopsida > Dioscoreales > Dioscoreaceae > Dioscorea > Dioscorea cayenensis. Next base: position 8,545,211 of record NC_052486.1, read on the forward strand.
GCACAATACTCAATTGTGTGCCCAAAACTGAGGGTCTAGCATAATCAGAAAGTTTCCTCTGTTGCTCATTCTATTCTGCAATATTATCTGACCCTTCCACTTCTATCTCAGCTTAATTAGACGGTTCTTGTACAGGTTCCTTTCCCCTTTTTCTGAGTGTATGTTCAAGTTCAGGATCTCCTTCAATCAATATCGAAGGGTTTCCTCGGGTCATAAACTGGATCTGCACCAAAAGAAAGAAGACAAAATCAGAATGATGATAGAAAAGTAGATGTGAAATAGAATGAATGAATGAATAGCTAAGAAAAAAAGTGCAAAGTATCTCTAAACACCTACTCCCCGGCAACGGCGCCAAAAACATGATAACATCCCTTGCGTATGTCCCGTAAGTGCAGTTGAAGTAATAAATCCCAGATGAGTGGGTATCCTATCCACAGAAAGTAGGGAATAAAAACATTTAAATTGTTTCTTAACTAAACAAAAAGTGAATAGTTATTTATGTGACAAAATGTGATGTAACAAAAGTAAAAGAAATAAGAGAAGGAGTGCAAGTAAAGGGGAGGTAAGGCAATCGATATATTATGCTTTCTAGTGCAAAAACCCTTTATTATGCTTTCTAACTAATGCATTAATGAGTCATTGAGAACCTTAAATACATTGTCCCAAATGTAAGTTCAACCATGCCTAACTCTATACATGTCCCAGAGGAGAAATTGAATAACCACTCAACCTTGCACTCGTATAGAATCGCAAAAAGTTCTATGATTCCAAGTGATAACTCCTCTTTGTAGATTTAGACCTAAGCCTTTGGTCTAGGTAGAAGGTCCCTAGCCACAATTAAGCCCTAGGTGCTAAAATCACTTCAACGCTTCACTCTGTTACCCCTGCAACTAAGCCCCAGCGAAAGGTCATCCCTTAGCCCATTTACTCTACTATGACCGTAAAGAGCTCGATGAAATAAAGGTAGAATAAATCACACTAGATGGGAAAGGGACGCTCTGCTACCTCTCGACTCACTCTCTCAATTCTCTCCAATCTAGCTTTGTCTAACTCTCGTGGTGTGTTACTCATTCACAAGAGTTACCTACAAGAACTCTCAACCCTAGTGTCACTCTAAGGGAGTATTCACACAATTAAGCATACAAGATTGGAACTTAAATAAAACATCAATTAATTGAAAGCATAATAAATAGGTTCAGTGAAACGAATACATCCTAGGGTTCACAAATACCCAATTACCCACTAAGGGGTTTAGCTCTCCATGGGGCTAATTACAATCAATGATATCAAATGTAAAAGTAAAGAATCCATAGAAAACCCCCTCAGTAGTCATGGTGATGGTCTTGTAGAGAGTCCTCTACTCGTTCAAGGGTCCCTTTGTCCGGCCTAGGATACACCTCGTCGGATCGGTATCGACGAAAGCTCTCCCACTAACCTTCTTTCAAATGGAGCACAATTTCGGAGCCGTAGAATCTCTCCAAATCCCTAGCCAATATCTCTCAAAACCCTAGTCGCAGTCCTCTCTCAAGTTAGGGAAAAGATGGAGAAAAGAATTCTGAAATCGGGGCTGAAATCGGCCTTAAATAGGGCTAGAATTGGGAATTCACCAGCCCATGTGGGCGCCCTTGTGGATTTTTCGAATGGACGTGTGGAATTTTCACACGGCCGTGTGTATTCTCTGTTTTACTCCTTCTTCTCCCGGCTGTGAACAGTACTTGCTACTAGCACCGACCCGAAACACTCCTGAATCCATGTTTTCATCGAGGTAACATAAACGGGCACACGTTTACGACCTAGATCGCTTTGCTTCTTCAATAAATGGACATGTTGGTGGAGATCTTGCTATACATGCACAAGCCGAAATGCTTGAATATGACTGCCCTTGTGCCCCTCCAAATCATTGTGCTAACTTGAATACAAGGAGCTTGGCACACATTCTTGCATCATAAACCTAACTTATGTCTTCGCGTTTAAACCTTCTCAAGACTTCCTCCAAAGGGTGCATTAACGATTTACATTGGCTTCTTTCTCTAACCTTCTGCTTCACAACCCTATATGCATAAAAGTGACATAAATGCAGATATATTAGCCTTAAAATCCAAAAAAAGTAATGCTCATCATAAGGAAAGAACACTTCGTATTGTTATCACATAAGAACTTATCAATCCCCATCAGTCTCGATGTCTCTATGACCAATGAAGCAGGTATATTCGCCTTCTCGATCCCCCGAATCACGGTCAAAAGACCCAAACCCATAACCAATCTCATGATACATGGAACCAAGAAGATCATTCCTAATCTGGTGTACTATCCTTGATGTCATAAATACTCTATGATGATATATCCTAAATGGATCGGTGTGCTCTGAATCATCGAATAAACATACAGGAGCTCCTGCTCGCTCAAGACGCCGGTATTGTCACCACCGCCATTCACCGACCTGCTCATAACGGCATGCAAATATCGATATGCAGGTCAGGCAAGGTACGTGGCCTTAGACACCCCTAGCTTATACTGGCACTGAGCACATAGCACTCCATACATCCTGTGCGGTGTCAAGGCGCCCGGATAATCTATCGGTAACTGAGCATACTCCTCAGTGTCGGTGAATGCTACCTCGTATAACCCCAGTCTAATCGAAAACTATGTTACACTCATGTTGTAGTGATTCCCCAGTGCTCTAAACTGTATAGCGTCATCGTTGTCAAATCTATCACAAGAACGGTCAAACTCGAATGAGGATAACACCTCGAGTGTAAGTGTACGGATTGCTGGCTCTCTGATCTCCAATAACAGTCTCCACCCTCCAACCGACAACAAGTCCTCTACTTCATCTGGTAACTCTCCTCCCTGCTGTATGTCTCATAATATACTCATGTCCACGACTAGAGTCTACTTGAACCGAAGTCTCGACAGATGCTCAAAACGAGCCTGATGCTCGGGAATAGCGAACTCAGTGTGTTCTATCATTGGGGACTACTCCCTGGGACGTTTACCGACTGAGATCTTAGTCCTAGGTGCCATATCTACAAGAATTACAAAAGAAATTATTCAAATTGGCTCGAAGGAATAATGATGTAGAAGTCCACACGGTCATTTGGAATTTCCACACGCCTATGTGGATCCAAGAAGACACCATTTAATTGTTTCTTACTTTGTTCTAAGGATGCAATACTCTTTGAATGGTAGAAACGAAACAACATTAACCAGTTTCATCGATTAAAATCAGGAATGAAGAAGAAAAACATGAGTTAGGGCTTACCGACGAGTTGAATTTGAAAACTTAGATTCGGCTAAAAAACCAAGTGAAAATCCCTCCAAATGGGTAATATGAAGTCAGGGAAGACTACAGGTGTGCTCTCAGATGAATGAGGAGTGTGAAAATGAAGAGAAATAATGAGTCTTTAAAAAGAACTCGCGCCTCTTGACGTTCTGTTTATCCACACCGAAGTGTGGAAATTACCCATGCCCGTGCGCCTGTACCAGAGAGACCCACAAGGGCAGACGCACGCACCCTGTGGCTTCTTTGTCCAACAGAGAAAATTCTCTAAGTGTTTCACACGCCCCTACAGAAATTCCACACGGGCATGGATCCTTTTTGGGCAATTCACAAGGGCAAACGCACATCCCTTTGTCTTCTCGGGATAGAGGAGAAATTCTCTACAGAGAACCATATGGTTGCGTGGAAATTACCCAAGCCCGTGCATTTGTTGACAGAATCATCGACAGGGGCGAGTCCACGCCCCTGTGTCTTCTCGGGGAAAATCTCTAAGTCTCTGTAGGGAAACCCACGCCCATGCAAGAATTCCACACGGGCGTGGACCATCACAAGGTCGCTCACAGGGGCGAGTCCATGCCCAGTGCCGTCTCTGGATGAGCTCTAAACGAAAAATGCACGTCCGTGTGGAAATTCCACAAAGGCATGTGTTTTATCTGGACACTTAGAAAACTTTGCAAGCTCTGCAGAAAATTCCTAAACACAGATATACACTTAGAGCCTACCTAACAATGCAATTTTAACCAGAGGAAACATGAAAAACACGCTAAAACGACCAAGATTCTTCACCACACATGATTAGGCACATAATAACACCACAATGTCCACAAGAAAATCACAGCGAAACGCATCTAAGAATCAAGGCACCAACACTCAAAGCCTTATTCATGCAAATACTAACTAAAAACTAGAAAAACATTAAAAACTTGGTTTGCCTCCCAACAAGCGCTTCTTTCACGTCACTTAGCTTAATGTACCTCTTCCTTACCTTATGGATGCTTGAAAAGTGTGTGTTCCTTCTGACTAGACATTACATAGCTACTTCCTTTAAACAAAAAATCTAGTTGCCGGGGCTGAATATTTATTGGAGAGTCCAACCATCTTACCTTTGGCTTCCAAGGAAATAATTTGGGTTGTGAATTGTCTAAGCTTAGCACAGGTGGGTCATTGGATGGCTTCAATCTCCTACCCAAATCTTCTTCCAAACCCAAAATCTCTTTTCTTGAGTTGATCAATCCCAAAGAGGGGTGCTCGTTCCATTACCTTGGGATTTACTTCTTCTTCCCTTTTAACTCGAAAGTAATCTATCTTCGCTAACCCTCCTTGTATGATTTCTTGGTCACAAACATACTGTCCATTCAAACAATCCTCACATTGAATGAAAGGTTCTTCTTGCATCCCCGCAATTTTGACAACATCATACGTGTTCCGCCCAACTTCTTCATTGCCGATCACTGCCACATCATCTCTATAAGGAACTTGAATTGTTTGCTCAAATGCTTGTTGTTTCTTGGAGAGTGTGTCAAGTATCCCTCCTAATTGATGCTCAAGGTTTTTATAGGAGGCTTCATGACATCTTAGTCTGGTCTTCATATTTTGGACGCAGACATCAGATGCTTCAATAAAGTTAGCTAATACTCTTTGCAACTGAAGTGCATCCTCTCCGAGTATCTCACCCTTTTGACATTCCTTTTGAGGTGCTTCCTAATATTATCCATCACTATTCCACAAGAATTTTGGGTAGCCCTTTTCAATTGGATGATTTGTGTTGCAACAAGGAATTCTTTGTTGGTGTAAAGCAATAATTATATCAACTTGTTCACTCAGAACTTCAACCTGAGAATACAGAGCAATGAGCGGATCAATCATTATTTAAACTCCTTGCAAGAAAAAGTAAGACATGACAAAAGAAAACAAATGAGAATGATGGAAAAATAAGAAAGTGTGAATAGAATGAATAAATAAATAGCTAAAATAGCAAAGTGCAAAGTGCTTCTAAAATGTTATTCCCCGGTACAGTGCTAAAAACTTGACACGCCCCTTGTGTATATCCCACAAGTGCAAGGGAGTCGAAGTAATAAATCACAGGTGAGTGGGTATCATATCCACAGGGAATAGTGAATAGAAACACAACGATTGCTATCTAACTATGATGAGAATAAATTGATGGTATGATGAATGAGATTTATATAAGAAGAGATAAAAGAAATAAGAACGAGAGGCACAATAATATTAAGAGATAAGGTAATCGATATAAATGTGGTACTCATATATTGTTCTACCTAGGATAGTTGTTGCAAGTGCAGAACCAACTATTATGCTTCCGAATTAATGCATTAATGAGTCGCGAAAATCCTTCAAAACATGATCCAAAATCTAAGGTCAACCGTGACTAACTCTATACCATGTCCCGGAGGAGAAATCGAACAATCTCAATACCTCACACTCGGATAGAATCACATGGAGTTCTAGAGATTCCAAGTGATAAACCCTCTTCCTAGATATTGACCTAACCTTTTGGTCTAGGTGAGAGGTCCCTAGTCACAATTAAGCCCTAGGTGCTAAAATCACTTCAACGCTTCACTCTGTTGCCTCTACAACTAAGCCCCACTAGAAGGTCATCCCTTAACCCATTCACTCTACTATGACCGCAAAGAACTCAAGGAAATGGAGGTAGGATAAATCACATCGGAGGAAAAAGGGGATGCTACGCTACCTCTCGAGTCACCCTCTCGACCATCTCCAATCTAGCTTCGTCTAACCCTCATGGTGTGTCACTCACTCACAAGGGTTACCAATATGAACTCTCAACCCTAGTGTCACTCTAAGGAAGGATTCAATTAATCAAGCATTTTAAGATTGGAACTCAAATTAAACATCAATTAATGAAAGCATAATAGAAGGTTTAATGAAACAAATACATCCCAGGGTTCACAAATCCAATTACCCACTAGGGGGTTTAGCTCTCAATGGAGCTAGTTATAATCAACAATGAAAATCGAATTTAAAAACAAGTAATCCATAGGAAAACCCTCTCGGTAGGCATGTCGATGGCCTTGTGGAGTGGCCTCGTCTCTTCGAAAGGCCCCTTTGTCCGGCCAAGGACACACCTCGTCGGATCAGTGCTGACGAAAAGCTCCCCCAATGACCTTCTTCCAAGTGGAGCGTGATGTCGAGGCCATAGAACCACTCCAAAACCCTTGGCAATACCTCTCAAAACCCTAGCCACCGCCGTCTTGAAAGTTGGGGAAAAGATGGAGAAAAGAATGTTGAAATCGGGGCTGAAATCATCCTTAAATAGGAATGGAATCTAGCATCCACACACCCTTGTGGATTCTCCACACAGCTTGTGTGGAATTTCCATACGGCCGTTTATTATATCTACACGCCCGTGTGGATTCTCTGCAATTCTCTTTTTCGGCCGGTTGTGAACAGTACCTACTTCAGTAGATTGCAACAGTGTTTGCTATATTGCCCTGCTAAAGTTTTGGCCCAAAACACTCTCGAATCCATGTTTTCATCGAGGTAACATAAATGGGCACACATTTACATCATAGGTCGCTTTGCTTCTTCAACAGCGGCTTCATCGGTGAAGATCTTACAATTAATGCAAAAGCTAGGATACTCGAATGTGACTGCCTTTGATCCCCTCCAAATCATTGTGCTAACTTGAATACACGAAGGTGGGCACACATTCTTGCATCTTGAGCCCGAATTATGTCTTCACGTTTGATCCTTCTCAAGATTTCTTCCAAATGGTGCATTCATGATCTACATTGGCTTCTTTCTCTAACATTTGCTTCACAACCCTATATGCATGAAAGTAACATAAATGCACACATATTAGCGCTAAAACCTGATAAAAGTAATGCCCATCATAAAGAAATAACACTTTGCATTCTTATCACACAAACAATTATCAACACTCCATGGTACAAAGCGTGTCACTACATCTGGGGCACATCGTGGTAGTGTATCTGAGACACCAGGGCTAGTATGGGAGAGTGGGGGTGATCTTCTCAGGCCCATACTTCACCAGACTCATCATAGCAATGGGTTTACTAGACGCTATCAGAGGGACCGAGAAGACAAACGTACCATCCCCTCTTGGCATAGAGACGATGAGATTAATTAGGATACTATATAGGTATAGGCCAGGGGTCTACGTGATGGTCATGCCCCCACTAGAGCCAGCCAAGGGTGAGGATGATGCAGCCGAGGAGTCTTAGCCTGCTCCAGAGCCACAGCTAGAGCTGATGCCAATAGAGGCATCTCCCATAGCACAGGGGCCACCTCCAGTGCATATATTTTCTCCCACTCGAGCACATAATCAATTTGAGAGGCTCGAGAGTGTTGTGAGAGTGTTATAGCAGAGCTGGTTGAGGTTTATGCTACACAGCTATAAACCACACAGAGGTGATGGCACGTCTCGACATCATACAACAGATCCTCAAGAGAAACGCTAAATCTCCCTTTGTGATGCGACCTAGAGCTTCACCGACTCCTCCGACATCACCAGCACCACCATCACTAGTAGTAAGAGCACCAGTTGATCCTGCAGCAGCAGTAATGCTAGAGACAGCGCCAGACACCAACACTTGAGGCGCCTTTTACTTTATGTTTTTCATATTTTATCTCTACATTTCATTTTGGACTTGTACCACTCAGAAAGGATTTTTCTTCTGAGTTTATCTTTTATTTTTAGTTGCTTCAAGTTGTATTCCATTATCATATCTTTATAGACTTAATTTTATTTTTGTTGAGCTTCACTAAACCCCTTGTGTATACATGCAGATGGTCTTGTGACTCTAGAAATTGAGGATTAGTCATTAACACAGTCAATGTGACATTGACACGGTCGTGTGTTCTACACAACCCACTGGAACTTAACTCTCAATGAATATAGCTCCATCAAATGTACCATTAGGAGTTCAGGGGAGTATTGTTCCAATTGCCCATCTCCACATCTGTTTTGATTGTTATACTTTTTATTGTGCTTGCATGTGTACATTAAGGGCAATTCACATCTGAAGTGTGTGTGTGGGGGGGTGGGAGTTCACATTACACATGTTCTATACTTATGCTTTTATTGTGCATGCTCATGTAGCCAATGGAGGTTTACCTTAGATGCAATGGTTGTATTCTTAAGATTAGAGGAATTGTTAACAATGAATGTTCTCATGCTCTAGTTTTTAATTGAATTTTTAGGAATTTTGGCAAGATTGACACTTGTTGTACTACTCACTGATTAAACCTTGTTGAAACTCAAGTTCGACACAGAAGGGACTAGTTTAATTGTTTCTTGTTATAATTTATTTGAAAAAAAATAGTTGAATGAAAAGAAAAAGAAAAAAATAGTTAGTTATGTTTGTTTTGTTTATGCATTGGGGGTGGAAAGAGCTACCACTTATGAAGTATAAAGCTACTCTCATGAGAGTGTGTGCGAACCACCATTGTGCTCTAGTGAACATACAATTGGAGGGGCACAAAGACAGTCACACTCATGTGTTCTGATTTTGTGTAATGCTAGCAAGATCTTCATTAATATGGATTTTATTGAAGATGGGACACAATCTACTACATGTATGTGTGCCCATTCATTTGGCCTTAATGAAAAATGTGGATTCAGCAGTATTTTGGCGAAGTATTATAGTAGTTTACTGTGGCAAATCACTGTAGCAAAAGTATTGTGGAAGTTACTATTCACAACTCACAAAAATTGAATTTCTGAAAATTCACACGAGCGTGTGGAAATTCCACACGCCCATGCGGATGCCCGATTCCAACCCTATTTAAGCTGTGGCTTGAGAAGTTATGAAGAATCTTTTTCCCATCTTTTCCGCACCTTTGGTGGCGCTCGCGGCTAGGGTTTGGTGAGGCTTTGGCTAGGTTTTTGGAGTGGTTCTACGGTCTTTGACACTACGTTCCTTCAGAAGATAGTTATTGGGGGAGCTTTCCTCTGCATTGATTCAGTGAGGTGTGCCCTAAGGTTGATAAAGGAACTCTTGGAGAAGACGAGGCTACTCCACAAAACCATCGATACGGATTACTGGGGGGTTTTATTTATGGATTGCATTCTTTTACATTCGATTCCATTATTGATTATATCTTGCTCCATAGAGAGCTACTCTAGTGGGTTCTTGGACTTGTAAACCCTAGGTTGACTTTATTTTATTGGAATTTTATTATGTTTTCCTTAATTGATGTTTTTAATTAAGTTGCAATCTTGATTGCTTGTTGAAGTGATTTTCCTTTAGAGTGACACTAGGGTTGAGAATCCATCTTGGTAATCCTTGTGGATGAGTGCCACACCATGAGGGTTAGACAAAGCTAGATTGGAAAGGGTTGAGAGGGTGAGTCGAGAGGTAGCGGAACATCCCCTTTACCTTCTGGAATAATTTATCCTACCTCCATATTCCAACAGTTCTTTGCAGTCACAATAGAGTGAAGTGCTAAGACAGGAACTCCATTGAGGCTTAGTTGCGCAAGCAACAGAGTGAAGTGTTGAAGTAATCATTAGTGCTAGGGCTTAATTGTGACTAGGGGTCTTTCGTGTGGTCGAAAGGGTTAGATCTATATTAGGGAATAGGGTTTATCACCTGGAGTCCCTAGAGCTTATTGTAACCCCACACAGTGTGAGGCATCAAGAGTACTCCTTTCCACTAGGGTATAGGGTAGGGTTAGTCATGGTTAACCTTAGGTTTGGGACCGTGTGTTATAGGATTTCTACGATTCATTAAACATCGTTAGGAGACATAATGATTCATCTTGCACTTGAAACAATAGTCCTAGGGAGAGCAATGTCTGGGTGGCCCACTTTCTATCGATTACCTCTCCTATTATTCTCTTGCATTTCTTTCTTATTTTCTTTTATTTCTGTTTGCATTGATATTGTTGACACCACTCTTGAATCATCTTTATTATAGTTAAATAGAAAGTTTTGCTTTTTCGGTCACTATTCGCTATGGATACGACTACCCACTCACCAAGGTTCTTTATTACTTTGACAACCCTTGCACTTCCGGTATACACACGCAAGGGGTGTGTCAGTAATACAAGAAGTTCTTTGGTCTCTTCAAGAAGTTGCACATCAACATCTCATTTGTGGAGGCGTTGCCTCAAATACCTCGCCACCCAAAGCTTGTCAAGGACCTCTTGACCAACAAAAGAAAGTTAGAGGAGAGTGCATCTGTAATTCTGGATGCTTCATGTTCAGTGGTGTTGCAAAAAAATATGCTGAACAAGAAGAAAGACCCTGGAAGCTTTATCATTCCATGTAATTTTGGTAACTTGGGTGAAGAGAAGGCATTGCCGGATTTAAGGGCTAGCATCAATGTGATGCGTTACACATTCTTTCAGAAGTTAGGCTTGGGAGAGCCTAGGCCTACTCGAATGACAATTCAATTGGCCGACTGAACAGTTAGACATCCGAGGGGCATCATTGAAGACGTACTTGTGAAAGTTGACAATTTCATATTTCCTGTGAACTTAGTGGTGTTGGATGTTGATGAGGATGTTGAGGTTCTCTTGATACTTGGGAGGTCATTCTTGTGCACTTCCAAGGCTCTCATTGACGTTCACAGTGGGGAGTTGGCATTAAGAGTTAGTGATGACAAGTTGACATACCATCTCACCGAAGCCATGCCACATTCTCTTGATTTTGATAATTTCCTATATTTCCTTAACACAACTGATGAGTTAATTGATGAACATGCGCAAAAAATGATATGTCCAGACCCATTTGAGGGGTTTCTAGATCAAGAAGTGGAGAGTGAAGAATTCCTATCACTTGGTCTAGAGGACAAGTTGCAACCTACCCCGGGAGTCATGAAGAGGATGATCCAGAAGTTGAAAAAAGGAAGGAGACATCACAAGAAGCACCCCAATGCTAATGTGAATGTGCATTCACGGTGTAAGGGTGACGGAATCTTGTGTGGTAACAAACTTGATAACTCCCCCTCTACCTTGAAATAATTGTGTTCATTGTGCTTTCGAGTTGTAGGTTAGAGGGCAACCTTTATTTATGAACGCCCGTGAGGTAATAACAGGTGCGTCAAGCTTAGTGACATTAAACAAGTGCTTCTTGGGAGGCAACCCAAGTGTTTACTATTTTTCTAGGTTTTAGTTTAGTATTTGCTTGAATAAAAGCTTTAGTTTTGTTGTCTTGATTTTTGCATGATATTGTTGTGCTTTTCATGTGGATTCACAACAAGAAATACAGGAATATGCAACAGAAATATTTCTAGCTTTTAGTTTAGTACTCCAGATATGAATACTTCTCTTTAGTGATGATAGAATTGTGAGTTTAGAGGAGAAGCTTGAATCATTGACTGGTGATGTGAGTCAAATGAAAAATGCTATAGGTGATATAAGAGACTTGAAAAATCAATTTCAGATTATAGTGAGTATCATGATGGAGAAATTTGGATAAAATATTGCTCCATCAACAAGTAAATGATTTTAGGTATAAATTTGATCTTCTCTTAATTTTTTGTGTTATACTTATAAATTTCTACTTGCGACTTAATTAGATGGATTTTAAATTTTTCAGGTTTTTATAGAGGAAGACATTTCATAAGAAGAGAAGGGAAAAAAACTCAAGTTAATTGAATATACCTTCATATATTACTTTTACTTTGTTCGTTGTTCATAATTGTATTTTTATAACAATTTGATTTGATCAATTTTAAACTTTTATGATTTCTAATAAAGAACAATGGGCAAGAAGAGGGAACAAAAAAGTCAAGGTAATTCAATGTATGCTCATGATGGATCTTTGTTTAACTTTGTTTGTTGATGACAAGGTAGTCGTATCCACAGGGAATAGTGATCAGAAACACCAAGATTGCTATTTAACTAGAATGAAGATGAATTGAAAGTAGTGTGAACAAAGTCAATGAAAATGGAAACAAATAAAGAAGATGGAAGATTGACGCTATATAAATGAGAGGAAATGCAATCAACAAAAAGTGGGGCACCCGGACATTGCTCCCCCTAGGACAATTGCTTCTAGTACAAAACAAACTATTATGTCTCCTAACTGATGCTCAATGAGTCGAAGAAATCTAAGAATAAATGGTCCCAAACCTAAGGTTAACCATGACTAACCCTACACTATGCCCTAGCAGAGAAATCACTCAGTCTCAACACCTCACACTTGTAAAGTTGCTTAAAGCTCTAGGACTCCAAGTGATAAACCCTATTTCCTAACATAGATCTAGCTCTTTGGTCTAGGCAAAAGACCACTAGTCACAATTAAGCCCCAGCGCTAAGGATTACTTCAATATTTCACTCTATTGCTTGAGCAACTAAGCCCTAATAGAGTTCCTCTCTTAGCACTTCACTCTATTGTGACCACAAAGAACTCTTGGAACACGAAAGTAGGATAAATCACACCGAAGGGAAAAGGGAACATTCCACTACCTCTAGACTCACCCTCTCGACCCTCTCCAATCTTGCTTTGTCTAACCCTTATGGTGTGTCACTCATTCACAAGGATTTCCAATGTAGGCTCTCAACTCTAGTGTCACTCTAAGGGAAAACCCATTCAATAAGCCTTCAGGATTGAACTTAATTAAAGACATCAAATTAATGAAACATAATAGAAAGATCAAAGAAACAATATCATCCTAGGGTTTACAAGTCCAGGTACCCACTACGGGTTTAGCCCTCCATGGAGTAAGATACAATAAATAATGAAATCGAAAGTAAAAGAATGCAATCCATATATAAAACTCCCTTGGTATTCGTGTTGATGGTCATGTGGAGTGGCCACGTCTTCACTAGAGGTTCCATCCATATGTCTAGGTCACACCTCACTGAATCGATGCCGACAAAAGCTCCCCTAATAACTCTCTTCCAAAGGAATGCGGTGTTGAAAGCCATAGAACCACTCCAAAAACATTGCCAAAGCCCCTTTAAACCCTAGCCATGAGTGCCTCCAAAGATGATGAAGAGATGGACAAAAGATGGGAAAAGATTTTATTTTAATCAGGCTGGAATCGAATCGAGCATCCACACGGGCGTGTGGAATTTCCACACGCCCTTGTGAATCTGCAGGAATTGATTTTCTACGGTTTATGAACAGTGTTCACTATAGTACTTTTCTACAGTGATTTTCTATAGTACCTGCTGCAGTACTCCGCCAAAATACTCTCGAATCCACACTTTTCATCTAGGCCACATGAATGGGCACACATTCATATGGAAGATCATGTTTTTTCTTCAACAAAATCACATTTGACGACAGTCTTGCTAACTTTGCACAAGTCAAAACACATGAGTGTGGCTGCCTTTGTAGCGCTCCACTTTGCATGTTCATTGGAGCACAATGGAGGTTGGCACACACTCACGTGTCTTTGAGCACAACTTGTGTCTTCACATTTGCTCACTCTAAGATTTCATCAACAGCATGCATTCATGACCTACTTTGGCTTTTTTCTTCCATACTAGTCTCTATAACCCTACATGCACAAAAGTAACACAAATACACATGTATGAGTGATAAAATTCTGAGAAAAGTAATGCTCATTGTAAAAAAAAAATACTTTGTATTACTAATACACAAGGACTTATTACTAACACACCCCTTGCTTGTGTGTACCGCAAGTGCAAGGGTTGTCAAAGTTGATAAGTTCACGGGTTGATAGGTGGTAGCTCTTTCTACCCCCAATGAACATATCTTTTTTATTCAAAGAAATTAAAACAAGAAACAAAATAAAACAGTCCCTTTAACGTCGAACTTGAGTTTCCACAGGGTTTAATGAGTAAGTAGTGCAACAAGTGTCATCTGGGCAAAAATTCCTAAAACTTCAAGTAAAAATAGAGCATGAGAACATTTCTTGATAAAAAAAATTCTCCTAAACTTAAGAATGCAACCATTGCAACTAAAGTGAAATGCCATCGGCTACATGAGCATGAATAATGAAAGCATGAGTATAGAACATGTGTAATTTTTACTCCCCTCCCCTACACTTTAGATGCACATTGCCCTCAATGTACGCATGCAAGCACAATAAAGTATAAAACAATCAAAGCACATGTGTGGCGATGGGCAATTAAAATAATACTCCCTGAATTCCTCATGGTACATTTAATGGAGCTAATTATATTGAGAGTTGAGTTCCAATGGGTTGTGGAGCACACACAGCAATGTGAATACCACATCGACCATGCCAATGACTATTCCTCAAATTCCAGACTGACAAGATTATTTAGACGTACACACAATAGGGTTCAGTGAAGCTCAACAAAAATGAAATATACTCAAGTCTATAAAAATACGAAAAATGAAATACAACTTGAGACAACTGAAAATAAAATATAAACTCAAAAGGAAGATCCTTTGTCAGAAATACTAGTCCAAAATAAGATGCATAAATAAAATACGGAAACATAAAAACATAGAAAATAAAGACGCCTTAGGCATCGGTGTCAGGTGCTGCTAATGGGCCTACTGCCGTAGCTGCTGCTGATGATGGTATTGCCGGTGGTGATGGTGGTGCTGGAAAAGTTTGGGGTCTCATCATGAATGCAGAGTTCACGTCTTACTATAAGATTTGCTATAAAATATCAAGACGTGCCATCACCTCAGTATGGTTCGCAGCCTGCGTAGCACCGCATCCAAATATGACTGTAGCACTCCCACTGCACTCTTGAGCCTTTCAAAGCGATCATGGGCTTGAGTCAGTGAAAAAATACCCACTAGAGATGACTCTTATGTTGCGGAGGGTGCGTTAGTGTCCATATACTCCTGATATGGCTCAGGAGCAGGCTGAGACCCCTCTCCGGCGTCATCCTTACCCTCGACTATCTCTGATGCGGGCATAATCATCACATATACTCCGTCTCTATATCTCTTGATCATGCACATGAGTCTCATAGTCTCCAAGCCGAGGGAAAGATGGTACAATGATCTTCTCTGCCCCCCTGATAGTATCCAAAAGACCCATACCCATGATAAGTTTGGTGATGTATGGGCCTCATATGATCACTCTGACCCTGGCACACTGTCCCTGATGCCTCAGATACTCAGCCAAGATATGTCCCAAGTGAATCGGCTTGCTCTGCACCATTGAGTATAAATACAATAACTCCCGTATGCTCAAAACTCTAGGACTATCACCACGGCCATTCACTGATCTGCTCAGGATGCACATGATTGTATCTGTAAGCTGGCCGAGAAAGGCATGTGGCCTTGGACACCCCTGGATCATACTGCCCCGTCCATACAATGCCTTATAGGCACGCTGTGGCGTCAAACTACCTGCATAGTCCACCGGCATGTGCTCATACTTCTTTGTATCAGTGAATACCTCATCATATAATTCGAGTCAGACTGAGAACTGGGTAACGCTTATGGTGTAGTATTGTCCAAACACTGTGAACTGTATAGTATTGATGCTAAAAAAA
>NC_052486.1:9461898-9569574 GCF_009730915.1 Dioscorea cayenensis subsp. rotundata
AGCTCTGCACCGATTCAGTTACACTTCACCTAAGAAATCGCCATTTTGTATGCTTCTGGAAACCTTTCGGTTCAAATAGCATTGCATGCTTAGACAACCAATGTCTTGTACTTCATAACCCTAGAGGGATGCTATGCCCGGACATCATTTTTTTTCTTGAGTTATCTCCTGTTATTCTCCCATATTTTCTAGTTTTTTTGTTTTGTTTTCACACACTTCACGTACTTCATTAGGCTAATTTTCATATATAGAGTTATTACTAGTATTCACCTTCTTCCCTGTGGTTTGACGCTCTGCACTTCAAGCACACTTTATTACACGATCGGCAAATACACTTGCTTGTGTCCCTATCAGTTATGTATTTAATCATTTGCATTTTGGTTTGTTGTAGGTTTTTTATGGATATATTATGGATAACTTTTTTATGAGCTTTGATATTTCTCATTGTATTTAAACTTTACAAGTTTATTACTAGCTTGCAATTTTTTTTTAGCTTTTGTTGTGTAAAAGATTTTAACTTCTATTTTATATGATTTGTAGGTACCTGATACGTCTAATGTTCAACAAATGACACATGGGAATAGTCATTCTCCCATATCAGGTCATCCAGCAAATCCAAATACATCAAGTAAGTTGCTTATGTTTTTTGTCATTTAAATAGTTTATTATTTGAAGTTTTATATTAGTGTTTTAATGTTAAATTACATACATCTTATTAATCATAGTTTTTCAAAAATGGTTTTTGTAGGTGATGTTTTTTAGAAGATGACATCGGTTCTACTTGAGCAAATCCTTGTTGGTTCATTTGTTTGTTAGATATTAAATTAAAGTAGTTTGTCTTTGTGTTAGATTTGGAATTGAGGTAAGAACTCTTGTTTGTCGAAATTGAATGGTAGTTTACTTTTGGGCATGTATCTTGTAAACATATATTTATGATGATGAAGTGGTTTTTTATTTTTAGTGGAATGTCCTTCCCTTTTTTTAAATGGTAGTGATTGTTATATTTATTGTAAATTAATTTTATTATCTAAGATATATTAAATTATTAATAATATATTTACAAGTGTAATAATAGTTATATCGATAGATTAATAATTAATATGAAGTTTTTTACTAACGGTATCGTCTTTCTAAAAGTAGACATGTCCTTTTCAATATGTATATATAGCAATGGATGCTGAAGCCATTAATAAATCAAATGGATTTATTCCAACAAATGTTGTAACCGTTGGTATAGCTCAATGCTTATGAGATTTTTACCGACTGTGAAAAAGTGTTGGAATATACATTTTAGTATTACTATAAGGTAAATAAACCTGATAGTGCTTTATCAACAGTGAGATCAATACTTACAATTGTATTCCGTTGGTAAATCTCATGAATCTTTTCAAACAGAAATTATAACCATCAGTACAGATCTATACATAAAAGTCTTTTACTGTTGGTTAAGAAATTAATGGAATAAGTCATTTTACTTGATAAATGCCTAAATATGTGTATTCTATACATATATTTGTTGTACTATTTATGTACTAATTGATGAATCGATGCCGTTTATGAGGATTAATTGGTCTTATTCATGTCACAGGCCTCAAGGATGCCCAGGTGAGCTCAACGACGTAAGGGAGAAAGAAATCGACACCGAAAGTGACTGTTACTGTTGCATTTCACTGTAGCGCTTCACGAAAATTTTGGCCGAATTCCCGAGGCTCTTATGGATTCCTTCACGCCCTTGAACAAGACCGTAAAACTAGCCTAAGAATGGTTTTAAAAGAGGTTTTTAGGGCTTTTTGAGGATTCATTCACCTCCACCTTTAGATCCGAGGTAAAGGAAGCTCAAGAAGACATTCTTTGGAGTGTATATCGAAGGGAGATGCAAGATTTGGCAAGATATCCCCTCATCTCCTAGTGTAGAGGCTTGTAGATGACAAGGAAGCCACCAATTTGGTGGCGTTTGTGGAAGCTTTCCATGGCTTGTCACTCCACGTTCATCACTTGAGGGAGTTTTATCTTGCTTTGTTTGGTTGTTTTTATGCATTTGAGCATGTATTTTTTTGGCATGAACAACTAAACCCCAAGGTCACCGGATGTTGGTTAACCTTGGGGTGAACTTGTGTATTTAGATGTTTTGGTCTATTCTTATTTGCAATTGGTGTGTTTGAGATTCATGCTTAGTGTACTTTGATGTATTGGTATACATGAGAACTCTGTATGTCAATTTCGAGGTTGTATTTGGTGGTGTGACCAATGCCCTTGTACTTTGATGAGTGGTGGAAGACATAGTATTGTAATGCACCGAACACCCTGAATCTGGAGCAACAAAGTGTACAGGGCTTCTTCAAGCAGTTTATGCAATCAAATGGGATGCCCCCAGTGATGGAGCCTTGTCCACCCGTTCTCTTCCCCGTACTCACCATTGAGGAACCGAAGTGTAAGTTGGATAATCCCTCAGTGTTAATGCAGCTGGATAAGGAAAATTCTGATCAATTAAGGCTAAGCAGTTATGAAGAAATAAATCATCCTCAAGGAATTGAATCTGATTCATCAGAGTTAGAGGTTCATGCTCTAGGGGATAGTTCGGATAATGGTAGCTCATTTGAGGAAGAAAATTGAGTGTATAAGGAGTTTGATCCCAAAAAATATGGGAGACTGAAGTTATCAATTGAAGAACCACCAGAGCTAGAGCTGAAACCACTTTAAATATGACATCTGAGTAGAAAGACAAACTCCTAAATGTATTGAAGAAGTATAAAAGGGCAATCACTTGGAAAATTTCTAATAGTAGGGGGATCAGTCCATCTTTCTGTACTCACAAGATCCTCATGGAAGATGATCACAGGCCAACGATGATACCTCAATGAAGACTTAACCATAACATGAAAGAGATAGTGCGGAATGAGGTTATCAAGCTCCTTGACGTAGGCATTATCTATCTTATCTCTGACAGTGTATGGGTGAGACCAGTGCAGTTGGTACCCAAGAAAGGTGATGACGGTAGTCATTAATGAAAAGATCGAACTCGTTACCACCAGAATCGACACAGATTGGAGAGTGTGCATAGATTACAGGAAGCTTAACAATGCCACACAAAAGGACCATTTCCCCCTTTCCTTCATTGACCAAATGCTTGAAGGGTCAATAGGACACTCATATTACTACTTCTTGGATGGCCTTTCTCGGTACTTTCAGATCCCTATTGAACTAGAAGATCAAGAAAAGACCACTTTCACTTGTCCATATGGTACATTCACCTATTGTCGTATGCCTTTCAGGTTGTGCAACACACCAGCTACTTTTCAACGATGTATGATGGCAATCATCGAAGATATGGTGGAGTACATCATGGAAGTATTTATGGATGATTTTTCTATCTTCAGTGACACATTCGAGTTATGCCTCAAAAATTTGGAATGAGTTCTAGCTCGGTGTGAAGAAATCAACCTAGTCCTCAGTTGGGAAAATGTCATTTCATGGTAAATGAGGGTATAGTACTTGGACACAAGATTTCACACAAAAGGATTAAGGTAGATAAAGCCAAAGTCACCACTATTGAAAAACTAGCCCCTCTTACTTATGTAAAGGCCATCATGAGTTTCTTGGGACATGCCTGATTCTATACGACAATTGTGTAGAACTTCTCCTCAATCGCTAGACTACTAACAAAGTTGCTTGGAAAGGATGCTCCTTTCTAGTTCAATCAAGAATGCAAGGTTGCTTTTCTCAACCTCAAGAAAAAGCTGGTAGAAGCACCGATAATAGTTTCCCCAGATTGAAGTTTGTCGTTTGAATTGATGTGTGATGCAAGTGATTACGCAGTTAGGGCAGTTCTTGGGCAGTGGCGGGACAACCACTTCCATCCTATCTACTACACGAACAAGACTTTGAATGATGCCAAGGAAAACTACACTACTACCGAGAAGGAATTACTCATAGTGGTCTTTGCGTTTGATAAATTTTGATCATACTTGGTACTTTCCAAGATGGTTGTATATACTGATCATTCTGCACTAAAGTACTTGTTGAACAAATCAGATGCCAAACCTCAATTAATCCGCTGTATCCTTCTGCTCCAAGAGTTTGATTTAGAGATAAAAGATAAGAAAGTGGCGGAGAATTTAGCTACAGATCACCTATATTACCTTGAGGGACCTCATGAAAATGTTTTGGAAAAGAGAGAAATAAATGATGCATTCCCTGGAGAATAGCTTTATAGCATTCTGGCGGTAAAGGAATAAGAAACCCAGTGGTTCTCCGACTTTGCAAACTATTTGGCTACCAAGACCTACCCAAAATGGCTCACCTATCAACAGAGAAAGAAGTTCTTCACAGATCTGAAGTACTTTATCTCGGAGGACACCTATCTTTTCAAGGTTTGTTCTGATTAAGTTGTAAGAAGATGTTTTTCACAAGGGGAAGACATGACATTTTGAGGCACTGTCTTTCAGGTCCAACTGTGGGCCACTATAGTGTGAATAGGACAACTATGAAGATTCTGGATGCAGGTTTGTGCAACATTCTGATAACTGTCAAAGAGTCTGTAACATTTCAAAAAGGGAAGAGATGCTGCAAACCTGGAACCAAGCATGTGAAGTGTTTGACATATGGGGGATCGACTTCATGGGCCCATTCCCTAGTTCCCAAGGCAATAAATTCATTTTGGTGGTAGTCGACTATGTTTCCAAGTCGGTGGAAGCATAAGAATTTCCTTCTAGTGATGCCAGAGTCATGAAATTTCTAAAAAAATTGTTCTCTCGGTTCGGTACACCAATGGTGATCATAAGTGACCTAGGCACTCATTTCTGTAACTCCCAGTTTGGAAAACTCTTAAAGCTTTATGGAGTTTCTCACCAGACTTCAACTCCATATCATCCCCAAACAAGTGGCCAAGTTGAAGTTTCGAATCATGAATTGAAGTGAATCTTGGAGAAAACGGTGAGCCATCACAGGAAAGATTAGGCAGATCAGCTAGATGATGCACTCTGGGCTTATAGAATGGCTTATAAAACACCTATTGGGGTAACACCTTATAGGTTAGTCTACAGGAAAGCCAATCATTTACCCGTTGAGCTGGAACACAGAGTCTATTGGGCCATTAAATGGTTAAATTTTGATCCTCACCTAACTAGTCATAAGAGAAAGCTCCAACGGAATAAGTTAGATGAATGGAAGGCTATGGCTTATGAACTCGGTGCAATAAAAAGAAAAAGTGAAAGAGTACCATGACTAACAAATCAAGCAAGCTAAGTACTTCAAGGAAGGGGATCAGGTATTTCTTTTTAATTCCAGGTTGAAACTCTTTCCAAGAAAGTCGAAGCTAAGGTTACACGGACCATTCATGGTTTCACAAGTGTTCCCTCATGGTGCCGTTGAGTTAACTCACCTAGAAAAAGGGACATTCAAGGTCAATAGTCATCGGTTGAAGCCATACCTTTCATGCAACATACACAAGAAGAGCGGAGGTAACTCTCCTCCATTTAACCCGCCATAAAGGTAAGGATGAAGGTACGTCGAGCTAATGACATTAACCAAGCGCTTCTTGGGAGGCAACCCATGTTTTTATTCCCTTCATTCTCTTTTTTTCATATTATTGTGTGTTTCATTGATTGTGTATCTTTGTTTGGCTCTCTTTTGTTGTGTGTCTTGCTCATGCTTTTCTTCTTTGTGTGTTGATAAACGGTTAAATGTGTGTATTTTATATGTATTCTTATGGTATTATTTATGTATAGATTAATGATTTGTTGCCATTTGCGGGTTTAATTGGTCTTATTCGTGATACAGGTCTTGAGGATACTCAGACAAAAGAGAAGAAAAACGACACTAAAGATGGCATTTTAGAGCCCCGTGTATTGTAGCAGCTCCTGTAGCATGAAGAACTTGAGAAATGGCAAGGTCTCAGGTTTCATTGATGGGTTTACTAATGACCATGAAGTTGCTCGTGAACCAAATGAAAAATACACAGTTTACTGTAGTAAATTTACTATAGCAGGTTTTGTAGAGGGTTTTTTCCACATCTTCTTCTCCTACCTCCACCATTCCTCTCCATCTTCCAAATCAGGGTAAATACGACTCAATAAGATATTTTAGACAAGAAAATCATAGGAAGAGGCAAGATCTGGCATCATCTCCCATTTTGCGAGCTTGTAGAGTGCATGGAATCCACCCCATTGGTGGCGTCGTTGGAAGCTTCCAGTGGCTCGTATCTCTGTTATCTTCACTTGAGGGAGTTCTTTGTTTCTTATTTAGTTGTTTTTATGGACTTGATCTTGTATTTTCTTAGTATGAACAACTAAGCCGCAAGGTCACCGGATGTCGATAAATCTTGGGGTGAACTTGCTTGTATGATTGCTTAAAATGCTTTGAATGCATGTGGTTTGATTTTGCGATTCAAGTTTTGTGTTTTTTGATGTGTTGAATTGCATGATAACTCTGTGGCTTGACTCCTAAGTTATACTTGGATGTGCGGGATGCGCCCTTGTATTAGACTCACATAGATAGAAATGGATCTATATACGAATACACTGAGGGATTTGGGTATTTTGTACTCCTCCAACCATTATTGATTAAACTAGATGAGTGTTTGACCCTAATTTGAGAATTCCCTTTCCGTATTGCAATCGTAGGAGGATTTGGTCTGAAGAAACTCCGGACCAATACTCATAAAGGATTAGGGGTAATCACCGAGGGATTCGGGATTATCTATTTTGGGAATCTCTTGCCCCAAATTCACCACTACCTTATAACCTTAGCATTCTCAAGTATTAGTGGCCCCGAGGGAATCCGCATCCGTGACTGTTCTTTCCTCTAGATTTCCCACTCTTTCATCCAGGCATATTTGCATTCTCCTTTAGTAGTTTTTATTCTATTTTTGCTAGTTTAGGACACTTGCGCTCCGGTTTGTAGGCTAAACAACAAGTGAAAGGAAGTAAGGGTAGCTCCTTAGCCCCGTGGAATACGGCCCCTGTGTTGCTCACTGGGTATTACTTGATGAACCCATGCACTTGCGGGTGTTAACATCATGTGTGATCTATCAAACTTGTGCTTAGTTGCATGTGGATTCATCTTCTTCCTTGCTTGGTGTTTGAGTCATTATTTCATGTATGCTTAGACTTTTGATAATTCTTGTTTGAGTTAGTGACAGTTGGATAAGTTTTCATGCTTTTATCTGAGGTGCATATGAGTGTATTATCCTTTGTTGAAGGTGGCAAGGTGTTGTGAGCAAGTTTGAGAACTTCTCTCCTCTTTACGGATTGCTTTACGAGCAACCTTGCCCGTAAACGTTGGCCGAGAGCAATGCCGGGTTATTTAGCCCACATGCAGCACCGTGAAGCTCTCGGGAAAGCTTCACGGCCTCTTTGTTGGCTGTCATGGAGGCTATCAAGCTATCTTGAGAGGGATGCTGGGCTGTCTAGCTTGTGAGCCTGCCCGTCAAGCCATCGGGGTACCTTAAAAAAGGGCTAGAGAGAGCTAAGTTGGTCGCTTTTTCTCTCTCTTCTTTTTTCCTTCTTTTTCTTCTTCTTCTTCTTGTTCTTCTTCTTCTTCTTCTTCTTCTTCTTCTTATTTCTCATTCATTTTTCTACTTTTTTCACCATTATTTTCCAGTTTTCTTGCTCTAAAACACTCTCCTCCTCTTTTGCCACTTGTTTTGCATGAATTATTAGGAGTTTCACTGTCATTCTCATCAATTACCCAAGGTATTTCCCTCTAAACGCTAGTTCTTGTAAATGTTCATCTCTTCTTTTTTCCCCTCATTTTTTCTTGATGAATGGATGGTTATGTTGTTTGGGAATGGTTGTTTGTTATTTTTGTGGTGTTTTGGGGGAATTTCCATGCTTGTAAAAAAATTTTATTCTCCATGTGCAACGGAAACTCTTGCAAAACGTTTTTGGGGATTACTGTAGCAATTCTTGAAATTTCTCATTCTCCACTATAATGATCCTTTGCTTCTCTTAATATGGGTTTAATCCTTTGCTTCATGTCTTGTAGGTATGCCGATTGAATGTATGGCCTCCAAGAGAGCACGGAGGACGATACAGCTCCCATTATTGAACCAAGTTTCATAAATGACGAGCACAAGACGAGATACGAATTATTGGCCCAACAACTATTTGGCATGGTTAGGAATATAGATTGGGATGTCTTGAAGACATTGGGCTTGGATGGAGCTATCTTAGAGCACATATCGCATAATGGTTGGGACAAGGTGTTTGGCATCAAAGAACCTTCGTACCGTAAGCTTACCTTGGAAGTATTGAACACAATTGAGGTTGTTAGGCATTGTAATTTTGTCCGACAAACAAGCTCACTATCATTCCAAGCTTTTGGAAGAGATACAAGATCAATCATGTTGATTTGGGTTTTACTTGGGGCTCTATACCGATGCATACATGTAATTACTCGACTTTTGTTTCCTACCTGTGGATTTTCCCTCTCACACCTCGCCTGAAAAGTATTGGGCCACCATTGCCAGCTCTAGGAAGAAGAAAGCATCCTAGATGACCAACTCCACCCATCGTTACATTCATGTATTTTTTACTAGAAGGGTTCGGGGTCGGTCAAACTCAACAGGAGTCGTGTCATGCACTGATCTTGTCATGCTCTACAGTATCTTTGAGCACTACCCTATTCATATGGGACACATCTTCACAAACATCCTCTCTCATCAGGGATAGTACATTTACCTTAGAATCATTTTTGCTGGACCCTACATCATGCGACTGATTAGAGACATGGGATTGATTGAGCGTACTTGAGGTATGCACATCATTGCCAGCACCGCCCGCTCTTGGGATGTCCATTTTGTCTTCTATCAAGATAGTAGAGAGGAAGGATGGCACTTACTATCTTGTACAACATCAGGGGATGAGAGAGCGCGATGTCGGACCATTGCATGAGACAGTAACAGAGTCAGAGTCCGAGCTAGAGGATGGGCTAGAGTCACTTGAGATTTGGTTCCATAAGTTACAAGCAAAGGTCCAACATCAATTTTGGTTCCTTGAGTAGGAGTAAACGGAGATCATCGCATCCCATCGCCGAGTCGAGCGAGACATGGCTAAGGTTTTAGCCTTCATTTGCAGGTCTTCTTCCTCTGTTGGTACCATATCTGCCACCACTACATCCATGGCACCATCTCTCCCACAAGACACACAACACGCATGAGTTGTCTTTATGATGTTCTTTTTGATTGTTTCTAGTACTTTGCCATATTTTGTGATATGTTTGTTGTTTTGTACTCTATAGTTAGCAAGGGTTCAGTCCCTACTAAACTCTATCTACTTTGGTTCTTGTTAGTATGCTTCTCCATGTTTATGAGTTTTGAGTTGTGGTAAGCTTCTTGATCTTTATAGAACTATTATGAAAGGAGCTTCACTCTCACCACCCTTTTTGGGTCAAACTTACCCTGTATTCGTACACATATTGTTCAATTCTTACCAAAAATGGGGAAGTTTCTTTACATCATCTCCTTGTGCTTATTTGTTATCTGTCACCATGTACTACTGATTTATGTACGTTGAGGGCAATGTATGATTCTAGCTGTGGGGATGGGGTATTTTATTTGATTGCATGCTTGACTTAACAGTGATAGTTATGATACTTAGTTAAGAACTTTCTAGCTTGAAAGAATGATAGATGTGAGTTGTATCTATATTTATGCTTTTATAGAAGTCTTGTCTAATCTCTAGTGCACCTTCATGCTTTGTCATGAAAACTTCCACCTTATACTCCCTTGCCAACCCACCACTTTGTTACTAGTGTTAGATTGTTAAATTCTACACTTAATTTTCTTTTAAGAGCTTTTGGTAATCTCTAGTGCACCTTCATGCTTTGTCATGAAAACTTCCACCTTATACTCCCTTGCCAACCCACCACTTTGTTACTGGTGTTAGATTGTTAAATTCTACACTTAATTTTATTTTAAGAGCTTTTGGTTCCTTTATTATTATCTTTAGCCTTAATTGAAGTTTTGTTGCAGGTTTCTATACTAGGAGACATGAGATACAGTGTGTATATACCAAAAAAAGAGAAGAAAAAGGAGTCTGTAACAGTATTCCTCTACTAGTAAAGCATGAATGCATATATGTAGACATGAAATCGAGTAAGTTGGGTGGCACTTGTGCTTAATCAGCATGTGCATCCTCTAGAAAGACTTTAGTGCAGTCTTGACACACCCGTTGCGTGCATGTACTGCAAGTGCACGGGTTGTCGAAATAATAAAGTACCCCCGGTGAGTAGGTAGTCGTATCCACAGGGAATAGTGCTCGAAAACACAAGTATTACTATCTAACTATAGTGAAAAATAAGTTGTGATTTGAGTGAACAAAATCAATGCAATTAAAAATAGAGAAAAGAAGAAAAAGATGCAATAGAAATAAGGAGAGATAATCAATAGAAAGATGGGGTACCTGGACATTGCTCACCTTAAGACTATTGATTTCAAGTGCAAGACTAATCATTATGTCTCCTAATTGATGCTTAATGAGTCATGGAAATCCAAAGACACACCGTCCCAAACCTAAGGTCAACCGTGACTAACCCTTACACTATGCCCCGGCAGAAAAGGATACTCTTGGCGCCTCACACTGTGAAGGGTTGCTTGAAGCTCTAGGGATTCCAAGTGATAAACCCTATTCCTTAATATAGTTCTAACCCTTTGGTTCAGGCGAAAGACCCCTAGTCACGATTAAGCCCCAGCACTAAGCATAACTTTAACACTTCACTATGTTGCTTCTACAACTAGGCCCAGTGGAGTTTGTCTCTTAGCACTTCACTCTATCATAACCGCAAAGAACTCTTGGAACGTGGAGGTAGGATAAACCACATTGGAAGGGAAAGGGGACATTCCGCTACCACTCAACTCACCCTCTCGATCCTCTCCAACCTTGCTTTGTCCAATCCTAATGAAGTGTCACTCATTCAAAAGGATTACCAAGATAGATTCTCAACCCTATCATCACTCTAAGGGAAAATCAATTCAACAAGTATTCAAGGATGGAACACAATTAAAACATCAATTAAAGAAGCATAATAAGAGTCCATAAAACAAAATCATCCTAGGGTTTATAAGTCCAAGCACCCACTAGGGTTTTAGCTCTCCATGGAGCAATACACAATCAACAATGAAATTGAAAGTAAATTCATGCAATCCATAGATAAAACCCTCTTGTATTCCGTATCGATGGTCTTGCGGAGCCGTCTTGTCTTCTCCAAAGGTTCCCTTGTCAAACCTAGGGCACACCTTGCCGAATCGATGACGACGAAAGCTCCCCCAATAGTTCTCCTCCAAAGGAATGCGATGTCGAATACCGTAGAAAGGCTCCTCAAACCAAGCAAACACCTCTCCAAACCCTAGCCGTGAGTGCTTCCAAAGATGGGTAAAAGATAAGATAAAAGTCCCTAAAAGAAACTCTCAAAGTGATATTTATAGGGCTGGAATCGAGAATCCACATGGGCGTGTGGAATTTCCACATGGTTGTGTGGATTTCTAGGTCTTCGTTTCCTGCGCACTGTGAATAGTAATTGCTACAGTAATTTTGCTTCGGTGTTTTGCTACAGTAAACTGCTATAATACTTTATTGGAATGCTTCTGAATCCACTCTTTTCATCGAAGCCACATGAATGGGCACACATCCATGAGATGGATCGCGACACATCTTCAATGAAACCACATTGACGAAGCTTTTGCTAATGTTGCACAAGTCAGAACACATGAGTGTGACTATCTTTGTGCTCCTCCACTTTGTGTATTCACTTGAGCACAATAGGGGTTGGCATACACCGACATATCTTTGAGACAACTTGTGTCTCCACATTTGTCCAATCTAAGAACTTCATCAAAAATTGCGTTCATGATCTACTTTTGCTACATTTTATCAAAACTTGTCTCCACAACCCTAAATGTACAAAAGAACACAAATACACACGAATGAATCATAAAATTTGATAAAAGTAATGCTCAATGTAAGAAAAGTATACTTCGTATTACTTATACACAAGCACTTATAAGGTCTACATTAGTCAAACTCTGGGAAAAAAATATATACATATATACGAATAAAATAAAATAAAATATCTCTACTAATCTCTTGGAACCTGTTGTACTATTATTTGAAGGCTAGAGTTTTATTTAGGAACCGAAAGACTCTTAACTGACTGTTGAGGGTGTCTTTATCATTTCTAATGCCAGTTATCATCGTGTGTGGGCTGAATGGACATTCTTGGGTAATTCAGGGTGTAAAAGATGAGGTTGGAAGTTTACACACACTCACGGGAGCACTTTAGGTGAATCAAGACTATTTTCCTACTTGGTTACCCACAGAAAACAACTAATTATCTTGATTTCTTTTCATTTGTGCTTGTGGAGCTCTTTCCTTTTGAGCTTGAGGTCATACATTTAGCCGTTTATCTTCTTGGCCCTATTCTTAATGATTGTTTCCTTGGGGACAAGCAAACGCTTAGGTGTGGTGATATTTGATAAACACCTAAATATGTGTATTCTATACATATATTTGTTGTACTATTTATGTACTAATTGATGAATCAATGCCATTTTATGGTTTATTTGGTCTTATTCATGTCACAGACCTCAAGGATACCCAGGTGAGCTCAACGACGCAAGGAAGAAAGAAATCAACACCCAAAATGATGTTTTAGAGCTCGACACTATAGCAACACTATAGAAGCCAATGTAGCATGAAGGAGGTAGGAAACAGTGAAGTCTCAGGTTTTGTTGACGGGCTTTCTAACCACCGCGAAGAGACCCGTAAACCGGCTGAAGAATGTGTAGTTTACTGTAGCACTTCACGGAAATTTTGACAGAATTCCCATGGTTCTTACATGTTCCTTCACGCCCGTGAACCAGACTGTAAAACTAAAACTGAGAGTGGTTTTAAAATAGGTTTTTAGGGTCTTTTGAGGATTCAATCATCTCCTACCTTAGACTTCTCACCTCTACCTCTAGATCCGGGGTAAAGGAAGCTTAAGAAGATATTTTTTGAGAGGAAATCAAAGGGAGAAGCAATATTTGGCAAGATCTCCCCTCATCTCCTATTGTAGAGGCTTGTAGAGGACAAGGAAGACAAACCTTTGGTGGCATTGATGGAAGCTTTCCATAGCTTGTCACTCTGCGTTCATCACTTGAAGGAGTTTTATGTTACTTTGTTTCGTTGTTTTTATGGATTTTTGCATGTATTTTGTTAGCATGAACAACTAAACCCCAATTTCACTGGATGTTGGTTAATCTTGTGGTGAACTTGTGTAGTTGGATGTTTTGATCTGTTCTTATTGCGATTAGTGTGTTTGAGATTCAGGCTTGGTATACTTTGATTTGTTGGTATACATGAGAACACTGTATGTAAATTTCTAGCTTGTACTTGGTGGTGTGAACAATGCCCTTGTATTAGACACACTTAGCTTGGAAGGGTTTCATGTACAAATACACCGTGAATATCGGGTGTTTTCTACCCCTCCAACATTAGGGTTGGACCTAGTTTGAGTTTCAGCTCTCAGTAGAGAATTCCCCACGTACTTTAATGCGATCGTAGGAGGATTTGGTCAGAAGAAATTCCATATCAATACTCGTATTGGATTATTGTTCAATTGCCGTAATCATCAGGTTGACCTATCCCAGGATTCTCTTGGTACAAACCACTAGTTGCTCATTAGTCTTAGCATCATTCTCACTTTAGTAGCCCCATGAGAATCCACATCTATGACCATTTTCACCCATTGATTTTCACCCTCCTTTGCCTCGACTATAGACTTCACCCTTGAGTTCTTTCTATTTCTTTTGTAGTTTAGAGCACTCACTTGAACCTTTAGGCTAAACAACACGCAAAAAGAAGTAAAGGTAGCTCCTTGGTCCCTGGGAATACAACCCTCTTGTGCTTACGAGAGAGGTATTTCTTGAAGACCCTGTGTACTTGCAGGGTGTTCACAGCTGATCATTACTATTGGCATAGGGTAAACAACCTGATAGTGCTATCTCAATAGTATGACTAATAGCTACAGTCATATTATGTTGGTAAAACTGATAAATCTATTACAACAAACGTTGTAGCTGTTGGTATAGGTTTTTGGGACTTTTACAAATAGATTGTTGACTTTTAACAACATTTTTTATACCGTCACTATATGGCAATTTATTTGTAGTGTCTATACAGTCTGACGTAATCATTTATTTATATGCTTGACCATCAACACTATCCGTATATGGCATGTGTAAAAACATGTCCAAGGGACATATTCAATTAGATCTTTGGCGCGGCGAATGACACTACCATATGTTCTGCCTACTGTAATCGTTGCGAGTTGCGTTTTGAATTTATGAGCTTCACTTTTGTTATTTTGTATTTTGCTTTACTACCATGAACATTTTTTTGTTGTGTATAATGTTGTGTAATTTCTATGTTTTCATGTTGGGTACTTACTGGGCATGTAAGATCATTATCTGTTGCTAAATATTTTTTTTCAAATTGTTGGGAGTAGCTAAGGGCTTATAAAGTAGAAGACA
The DNA here is from genome assembly GCF_009730915.1 of Dioscorea cayenensis subsp. rotundata. Classification (NCBI taxonomy): domain Eukaryota; kingdom Viridiplantae; phylum Streptophyta; class Magnoliopsida; order Dioscoreales; family Dioscoreaceae; genus Dioscorea; species Dioscorea cayenensis. Next base: position 9,476,405 of record NC_052486.1, read on the forward strand.
TTTTTTCGGATGTAAAAGTACATGTAATTGGAATTATAAGGTCTTTCAAAATCTAATGTTTGTTTTGATATAGATTTGAGAAGTTCAAAGTAGTTACAAATACTTTATAATGGGATTTGTTTGGATTTGGAACTTCGCTCAAATTGAGCGTAGTTCATTCTCCTAGAGTTTGACACCACGTGAGGCTTAGATAGTGAAGTCACAAAATTCATAAAATATTAATAAACTAATTATTTAATTAATTATTAATTTATTAACACAAAAATCAATATTAACTGAATATTTAATATTTAATATAATTTTTTATCAGACGTCGTGAAATTTTAATAAAAAAAAAAATATAGTCATATATAAAATTAATTATATATACCTAATTATTTATGTTTATAATTAACATAAGCTAATGCGGTATTTTGTACTTAATAAAACTTAATAATCACATAGAGTGATGGTAATCTCACTAGAGGTATCCATAATTTTTAAATACATCAAACCAAATATAAGTTTTTCAAATTAGTATTTACAAATCTCTCAAATCAAACACAAAATTTTATTATCTACTACTTCAAATACAACCAACTAAACATTGGATTTGACTCTCTTATGTGTTTAAATACAAAAATATATAATTGTATTGTAATTAAAAATTCATTACATTTTCAGTGACATCTAATCAGATGGCACCTTAATTGTATATGATTTTATTAATAGTGTGTAAAGTTAGGCTTGAGATTTCTTGTATCACTAAAACTTGAATCTCGCAGCATTTCTAGTATTTTGCCATAGTTGTACTATGGCGATCATTATTATTGCCCTACTCCGCTTATACGAGGCCTAACTTCCAAAGTGGGTCCACTTCCCACACATATTGGCCGATTTTTCTACATCATTGACCGGGTTCGGAACGTCACATTATCAATCTTTATAATGGGCCATATAATTGATTTATAAATATGAAGGTATTATTTTGGCCATAATATAAACATGTGGCATATTTATCCAAAATCAATTTATAAAATTTGATTATATGATATTCTAGTTTTCTTTTTCAGTACTCATTACCAAGACACATCTTTAAATAAATTTATAATTATAGGATATTTGGTAGAAATAAAATATTATTGAATACCGAAACACATCTTTAAATAAATTTATGATTAAAAGATATTTGGTAAAAATAAAATATTAATAAATAATCTTCGAAAATAAAATATTTGACAAATTTCTAGTTTTTTTCATCAAAATAACACTGCATTAGTTTTTTATGACAAAACTATTTTTACTTGATTAACCACTGAAAAATATCACATATATATAAAAAAATATTACCAAATAATCCTACTAATGATATAGCATATAAAATTTTTCATTGTATATAGAATGGCATATTATTAACATTTTATAATATCAAATTTAGATGATATACTAATGAAAATATATTTTACTTCTAAAAAATTTATTGCTGAACATTTTTCAAGAATCAAACATTAATTAATTTATATTTTATAATAAAATTTGTTGATCAAGATAACTTAATCATCTGTCAAAAGAATGGTATCTTAGTCATTAATTAAAGACATATAGCATATATTCAAGGTTTAATTTATTATAAAATGTTCTCCCAAATTCATATCAATATTTTTGTCGGATTTATACTTTCTGTTATCTTCAAATATCTGAAATAAGAGTTATCCTCACTTCGTATAAATATAATGTTAGTAACACTTTTATGTGGATTGGCAGGAAAATAACATAATGGTTTTTTTTTTAATGAATTCATTTGCCTAGTATAAGGGGATAATGATTGAATATACTCAAGTTATTTATAAAATTGACAATTTGTTCTTTACTTGGGTATCTGCGGTCCCAAACCCTACATGACAAGCGAGTCAGATGCCACTACACTTGATTGCGCTCCTGTAATATGTAGTTTCTCCGTCCCTCCCCCCTTTGGATCACTAGCGCCATGTCTTCTTGTTATGTCTTTCTTCTGTTTCAGTAAGTTGTTTCTAAGACACTTTATCTATGGTGATTGTCTATTTTCTCTCTTTTGTTGTTGTTATCCTTTTATACTCTATTCTTAGGTTTTTTTTTATAATGTATTTGTGATTTATTTATTTATTTGTTCCAGTTGTTAGCCCGTCCCTCCTCCCCTTTGGATCACTAGCGCCATGTCTTCTTGTTATGTCTTTCTTCTGTTCCAGTGGGTTGTTTCTAAGACACTTTATCTATGGTGATCTGTCTTTTTTTTTCTCTTTCGTTGCTGTTATTCTTTTATATTCTATTCTTAGTTTTTTTTTATAATGTAGTTGTGATTTATTTATTTTTTTTTTGTTGGAGTTGTTAGAGTGTGGATTTGCACAAAGATTAATTTTTAGTTTATGAATATCTTTTTGTGTCTTAAGAAAAACAACATTAATTACTTTTACCCAGTAGTTACTTGTTTTTAATAAATGAAAATTTAAAATCAAATAATTTGAGTGTGAGGGCAAACACAGTTGGTTAATGGAGCTTTCACTTCAACCTGCATGAATAATTGAAAGTAATATATTAATAAACGAAATATTTATATATAGAATTATATATATTTTTACATATACATATATCCTATCATTCTGTATACATTATTTTTTAAAAAAACTATTTATTCAGGATATGATATTTTAAATATTTAATTCACTGGATTCCATAAATGAGTTCTTTTGGTTTCTGGATGAAGTTCTAATAAAAAATACAAATTTCAATGACAAAATACACGTACACCTAATCCAATTTTATAGGACTTTTATATACAGTGCTAATAATTAATATCATGAATAAACCAATGTAACTTTGATATTTGCGTGGTAGGGTAGCCAAAAAAAAAAAAAAATTTCAGCTATTATCAGAAACAAAAGGCAATTTACACAGTTATTATAAAAGAAAAATGATTAGCATTAAGCATAATTGTTTCATGGCATTCATGAATTATCTTACAAGATGTTAAATGAGAGCTTGTCTTCTACCTATACTTTCCTAAACATGGCTTATTAATCGTGTTTGGAAAGGCTACTCATTGTCTTCAAGACTTTAATAAAGAAAGATACGCTTCTTTCCTTGAAAGCATAGGATGAGCTTTTTATCAACATTGGAATTAAAAGTCAGATTGATTAGGTTATTGTCCAAGAATGCAGGGAGGCAAAATGAGTGGAGAATGAGACTAAAGTTAAAGGAACCAAAGACTAATAGAACAAGTATGTTTGTCTTATAATCATAAATTGTATTAGTTTCTTCCTGACAAGATGAAAACTATTTTGTCAAAATAGGGGGGGGGGAACTAGTTCCTTATTGCAGAATAAGGTTTCATGTGATTTTTCGGTGATCTATATCCACATATAATTACACTATTTTACATCATTTTGATACAAAATGTATAAAGTGAAGAACATCAACTAATTTTTATTATAATAATACAAACTAATACACATGGGATAAATTAAAAGATCCATTAACACAAATAAATATAGTATATTGTAAGATGATGAGCAGGCATGGAGAAGGAAAGACAATGATGTGGGAGACAAAGTATGGAGACACTATGAAACATTGCATGCCAATGATCTGACAAGAATGCAACCACCTCAGACAAAATTATGTGGGCTTAAATTCAAAGATGAAACGCTTTAATGACTTTGAGGAAGTTTCTTTTTCTTGTTGATATTTCAGTGATGCCTCATCATTTGATCCTTGAGTTTTAGGTGCTTGAATAATAATGCACAAAACTTCAATAATTTCATAATTGAGGGGTTTAGGAAGAACTAAATCCACATAGAAAGTTTTAATTAAGAGATGTGAAATTATAAGAAAACTAAGTTTATCTAACAAATAAATTAATTATGAAAGTTGAAATTTCTATAATTTTGTGGGAGGAGTTGGTCTAAATAAAAAATGTCTTTTTGTCGATGATTGTATAAAATAATTTATTTTGTTTAATTAGGTGAAATTTAATAATTGATTTATGACGTTGAACACTGTCATAGATGTGAGTGATGCTTTTCATATAATTAGGACAAAAATTACGGACATGTAACTGCATATTTGTACATATATAAATGCAAATATATCATATTATTTGAAGTATATCCATGTATTTGCGTAAATTCTAAATGTTATCTCATTCTCATGCAATCTTAGCATTATAGTTCATATATTGGAAAGCCTTTAAACTGGAGTGACCTTCTTATAGGTTTTTTTTTTTTTTTAATGAATTTGACTTAAGGAAAACTTTCATTTGATGATAGATAACTTAGATTTAATTAATATTAGTTAAAACAAATAGTGAGGAAAACTGCTTAAAAAATCATAAAGTTTCGGGAATCCATTCACCAAACGGATCTTTGTGGTATTTAATATAATTAAACTTTAAACTTTATTATTTCATTTAACCAAGAACACTTGGTTAAATTCTTGATCAATTGGCACTTAAATGGTGACACAAAGTCTTTTAAAATCATAACTTTAGTAAATAGCTTTGTTTGAAAGCAAATTAAGGCGGTTGAAACTAATTATCTATTTTGCCGTTACATTAATTGCAGCCACATAAAACATGTAACTCAACACTTTATATACCTCAAGAGGGGGCCTGGGGTATTAAAATTATAAGAGGGGATTTTTTTTTTGAAAGACCAGTTGTGTATTTTTTTATTTTTATTTTTTTTTTTTAGGTAGGGCGACAAGCGCCAACTCTCAGGGACGTATGTGGGGCAGGGGTATCGCCGTCACGTCCTCACCCTCTCGAAAGCGGGGAGCGTGGTTCATGGAAATCGAACTCGCGTCTCCCCAACACGAGGAAACCCAGGGTACCGCTGGACTCTTCACCCATTGGTTATAAGAGGGGATTTGTATCTCATGAAATGATAAAATTTAAAGTTTTTTAATTTTGAGACAGATTAATCTCCCAAAAGGCATTGCTAAATCGAATCTCATATTTTTTGTGTTTTCACATAACATTTCTATATATTGAAAATTTGAAATCCGCACTGGTGGATGCTTGCTTGATAATATCAATTAAGATTTAAGCTACATTAATAATATGTAATTAATTAAAATTTGAAAAAAAAAAAGTCTTAAGAAAATTAATTTATTTTTAGAAGATACATGTCATGATTTTGGTGTTTAGTTTAGGACAAACTCTTGTTCTTACATTAAGCACTAGTTAATCAAAATCATGGTGATTGAGGTTATGTGACAAACCTTTCTTTTGCCAAGATTTAATTGAATAAATAAGTACGATTATTAATTGATGTTTTAAATATCATCCATATTAATGATATTTATTATTGTTAAACCATGTTAACTTGTGGAGCATAGGGGTTCAATTTATTTATTCTTTTTCTGTTCATGGTATTTGGCATCGTCGTTATTTTGGGGATGTTCTTGTCCGAAGATGGAGGGGAAGTATGCCATACATTTTTTTCAAGCAAAAAAACCTCGAAACCCTCAAAATTTTTTAAACGGTTTGTCTCTTTAATTTTTGGAATTACGATGTACTCTTTGCTACTTCTTGGCTTTTAAAAAGATTAAAATGGGGCTTAGATGAACATAATTTTAAATGCAGTGAATTTTCAATTAAATATAATTGTAAACACTTAGGTTTTAATGTATAGTGGAAATAAATCTAGTGTTTGGTTAATTATCTCTAAAAATATTTTATTGTATAATTTTGTATTTGGTTGGAGGGATTTAAAAATACTGAACTTGAAAATATATATTTAGTTTGATGGTTTGATGCTTTTGAAGGATGTGGACACCCATAGTAAGATTAACTCCCCCACCTGCCCCCACCCTGAAAAGCCCTTTATGTGCTATTTTTTTAATTAATGTTGATGGATACTATTTTAATTATTATAATCATCATATTAATTAGTCTAACTATTATGTATAAATGTACCCCAGCATATTTGACTTTATTGTGAAAAACAAAGTGAGACATTCAAAAGATCTCGAATTCAAGATTTGTTGGAAGTAATAATTATAATGGGCCATCAGTTATGGGTGCTGGTTTGTAGTCCAAACCCTTTATCTTTAATTAAAGATATGTGTGTTGAACAATTAATTCTCACTATGTATACATGGCTCTCATTTATATAATGTTTGTTGCTTTGGAAAAAAAAAAAGGGGTAAATTTTTTAGTGAGTCACTAAACTTTGGCTCATTTTCACTTTGATCACTGAACTTCAATTTGTATCAATTTAGTCACTCAATTTTAATTTGATTTCAAACGATAATAAATCAAGGATTTCAACCCCCAATTGATTACATAGTTGTCTAAAAATCTAAGTCAGTTCTCCTATTGACACATTATTAAGTCTATTAGAGACGTTCACGCCATTGAAAAAGAGCCACATCATTCATTTGGAGGTTGAAATATTTTGATTTACTACGAAGTGAAATGAAATTAAAGTTGAGTGACCAAATTGATACAAATTGAAGTTTGGTGATCAAAGTGAAAATGAGCCAAAGTTTAGTGACTTACTAAAAAATTTACCTAAAAAAAAAAGTTAAAAGTACTTGTTGCTTTTTTTTCTTCAAATTATTTAATGAATGCACAACTTTCACATTATGTACGAGATTGCATCAACAGTGTAAAAATGGGAAATAATATACCGTATTTTATAATATAAAAATATAAAAAATAGTAAAAAATTTATCGCTCTCTATATTATATTATAAAAAATAGTATACTATTTACCGTTTTCATTTATAAAAAGGTTTCTCACAACCAATTATAATTCTCAAAACACGTGTTCCAAGGTGATTGTTGAGACGCTCATGAGTGTTTAAAATATTTTCAATGTGATATGTCGACGAGTGTTGGCCTCTCCTCTATAAGAGCAAGCTTGTGCTTATCTACTCGACAAGCCTCCTGAAGCTTATTTTTCTCTCCTTTTTTTCTTCAATAGCATAGCAAGTCAATAAATATAATATTATGACCTATAATGCAAATAAATCATGTGTATAAATATAACAGTTATAATTAAAATATTATGAGAAATATGATGGTACAGTGGCACATGTCACTAGAAAATGAGCACACTGCTACCCCGAGCAATAAGTGCACGAGTCATCAAATAATAATCCTCTCGCACAAATGTGAGAGGATCATATTTCTTGGGGGGTCCTAAAAGCTACTATTACTTTTTCTTCGACTACACTATCTAATCTACCGACCATAGATGATTGTTGATTGTAAAGTAAGAAGATTAGAAAATGAACTTACCACACCATGCACAAAATAAAGATAATAAATGCCAATGGGAAGGAATGCCTCAGGCAAGAATCCCCTCGAGAGAAGAACAAGCATGGATGAATATAAGTAATAAAGTATGATGTTAGCTTAGGTTTTGGTCTGTTGGACTCTAAAGCCGACTATCCTGGAACGTCCGCAAGTAGCCCTAATCAAATACAGGTTCCTCCATTCAGAAGATATCCCTACGATATTATTAGGTGCAAGGAGTCTTGGCTAGAGAAGCCTTAATGCTCTCTAGGCTAATGCCCGTGGGGGGCTACCAACACTCGGAGCCTCCAGCATGCCAATATAATGAATCCCCCTTCAATCATTGTGTGACATAATACGTGCAAGCATCCAGCTCTACAAGTATCATTTATGAATCAAAACCTATGGAATCCATTCAATGTAGATTGAACATTAAAACAATAGATTGAAACCAAACCAAGAAACATGCCAACAATCAATTAGAAAGTAAAGCATCATCCATACAAGTTTTCTCCCAAGGTTCTCCATAGTCCTGTGGCCTTGGGAGTTTAGTTCGACATCAAAGGAAGAGTAAGAAAGAGATACAATTAATCAATGAAAAGGTTCATTGCAAACTCCCTATTCTGTCGACTGATGATGGTGATGAGGCCTTATCGGATCCGCACCATTGAGATCCTTGATGTTATCCTTGAGTTTCACCTTCTTCTCTCGTTGATTTTCACTTGGATCGGCCTTCTCCAATGGATTTGTGCTCTAGGAGTTCTTGGAGATTTGTGGCGGCCAAACTCCCTAAACTCGGATTAAATAGTCACCTAGGTGTGCTGGTAAGCGTGCGGCCTCAAGGAGGCCTCATGGGCGTCTTAATCTATCTCAAAAGATCAGAGTTGGGCTAATACATGAAGCGTGCAAGGATAGTGTGGTCGCAAGAAGGCCGCACGGGGTTCTTCCGAAGTTGTGCGGGTGTTGTGCGATCAACGCAGGGGTGTATGGACAACATGTGTGGGCTGCATGCAGGGACTATATATTGCTATAGTACCATTTCATTGATCTCTCTCTAAACTTTGCTCTTTCTCGCTCGGTACTTGGGGACATGTGTGAGCTTCAAATATAGATGCTTTGTCCTCCAAAATGCTTATTCTCATTATAAATGATTTTCTAATGCCCGAAAACAAATAAAACACAAAAACGACATAAAAGGGCATCAGTGTCATGAAATTCAGATGAAAAAGAGTAGAATGTATCAATGAAATATAGTGTATTTAGACTCTTATCAAAATACAAATCACAAAAAAAAAAACCATTTATTAAACTTATACCTTTGACAATTATCCACGATATGTTTTCATATTTTGAAATTGTCGTATGGTTGCTTCATTAGCAATGCTATTGACTTCATATCTTTCAATATATATATATATATATATATATATATATATATATGTAAGCAAATAATTATTTATAAAATTATCTCCCATTTGGTTTCTCAAATAGTTCTTCACAATTTTCATTATTGAAATGTCCTTTCTATAATTAAGGTTGCAACAGGAAAAAAATGAAGACAATTTCATAATTAGAAAGAGAAGTGGATAAACAATATTTTTCCTTATCTCAATGAAATTTTCAACAAGTTTACCAATCTCTTTAATATTCAAAATTCAAGATATATGAGAGCGCATATCAATAGTATAAGTTTCATGTTGACTATTAAGTCCTATAATATCAACAATTGAAAATTCTGTAGGATAATAGTGAGCAAACTGTTAATATTAGTAAAACTATTGTTGAGCTATTTAAGTTGTCTATCTATAATAACATTGAATAAGTCAACTCGATAATGATGCAAATTTGACACATTAACAACTTTACGTCATGATCTTCTAGGAGCCACATAATTGTCATTCATTCTAGGAACCAAAATATTTTGTTTTTCCCGAAAAGAAAAGACTTCATCCAGTAGAGGATCCCTTTCATCATCTCTCATCATCTGTAGCTGACACGTCCGAATATGCGTGTAAACCGCAAGTGCACGGGTGTCGAAGTAATAATTACCCCGGTGAGTGGGTAGTCGAATCCACAGAAAACGGAAGTATTAGTATTAACCAATTCTTAGTTATCTAGTCGAAATCATTGAATGTGATGAAATGAACTAATTGCAAGAGAATTAATAAGCAAGCAAACGAGCAAGAAAAACAAGTAAAGGAGATCTCAATCAATAAAGATGAGGTACCCGGACAATGCTCCCCCTAGGATCTAACATGAAGCTCAAGATTCACTAAATGCTTCTAAACCGAGTCTAATGAGTCGAGGTAATCCAAGAATAACCAGCCCTTGCTTCCAAGCCACCGGTACTAGTCCCCTACAAGGTCCCGGCGGAGAAATCGCTCAATCTCAACACCTCACACCCCATATGACCGCAATACGCTCTAGGGACACCTAAGAGTGAAACCGATTCCTAAAGATAGATCCAATCCTAAGTCCCGGCGAAGGATCCCTAACCCCCTACAAGGTCCGGTGGAGAAATCTCTCAATCTCACACCTCACACCAAATATTATTGCATAGAGTCTAGGGAATACGGAGATAGGAAACACTCAATCGAAAGGGAAAGGGGATACTCCACTATCTCATGACTCACCCTCTCAACCCTCTTTAACCTTGAAGTTCTAACTCTAATGGAGACCTCTTTCTCATCAAAGTAACAAATCATGCAAATCCAATTAACCACAAGGATTAATAAAACAAGCAAGCAATGGGAATACAAGATTAAAACTCAAATAAACTCGGATTTAATAGAAACATAAAGCAAATCAATACAAAAACATAGATCCTAGGGTTCACATGCCCAAATACCTACTAGGGTTTAGCCCTCCATGGAGCAAGTTACAAAACAATGATGAATACAATGAAAAACAATGAAAACCATGAAGTAAAACCCCCTTAAATTCGTGATGATGGCCTTGATGGGTTACCCAACGTCTTGAAGAATCCTTCTCCGAAGCTAGGTCACCAAAGGCTCCCTCTATGCTATGACGGAGAGAAGATCGATCAAAGTTGGTGATGGACGCCCCCCAATATCGCCAAAGACCTCCTCCAAAACCCTAGCCGCCTTGCCTTCAAAGTGCTCGCGAAAAGCCTCGCCCAAAAGTCCCTAAAGAATAGGGCAAAAGGCCTATTTAAAGGCCAAAACCGTGCCTGTCACGTGCCCCCCCGCGCCCATGTTGATTTTCCACGCGCCCATGTGGGTTGCAGGAATTTCCACGCGGGTGCGTGAACAGTAATTTTGCTACAGTATTTTTCACAAAACGCGGTCCAAACACTCTTCTCTTGAGGCCACATGTCCGGGCACACGTCCATGTGGTAGGCTATAAAACTTCTCTTCATCGATGTATCTTTGAGAGGTCTTGCAATCTTCACAAGGACAAGGAACATGAAGATGTGGCTGCCTTTGTGCCCTTCCAACTAGTGAATTGACTTGAATCTTCTTGGAAGTTGGCACACATCTCCACGTTTATGAACTCCTCTCATATCTTGGTCCTTGAATTGAACAAGAACTCCCAACATTGTGTCTTTATAGCCTATCTTTGCTTTCTTTTTACTCTTCAAGGCATTCACAACCTATATGCATAAAAGAACACCAAATACACAATATGAGACATAAACCATGGTAAAAATGATGCTCAATGCATGTAAAACATATATAAAAATATGTCTACTCAAGCACTTATCAGTAGCCTTTTTTATTTTAATATTTTTACTAATTCATCCTTTCTCCATGAAGACTTTGACAATTTATTTGTAATCCTAACACATTTCTTATCAAATGTAGGCTGAATATGAAAGCAAAATATTAAATCCTTTGCAATAATAATTGTGCTTCCTTCTTTTGTTAAGAATTTAAACCATCTTTAGCAATATTTTCAAGTACATCAATAATAGAAGGCAACAAAATAATTAAATTTACTAATGTACCATAATGTAAGCCCCATCTAGTATCATCGACAACTTTAAAACTAATTTCTTGGTTTAAGCCTTTTCCACTTATAAGTTCATCATTTTTTAGTGCTTCTACAACTCTAGTAGCTTGATTTTCTCTAAGAATATCATACCTCTTACATAAAGCTCCAACAACATTAAGTAAACAACCAACATTATGAAAAAGTGAAGCAACATAATCTTCATGTTTTGCAACTACCATAAGAGTCAATCAAAGTCGATGAGCAAAACAATGAATATAAAAAGCAAACTCATTTTTGTTCAAAATCAAACTTTTCAAACCATAAATTTACATTGCGTATTGCTAGCTCCATCATAATATTGTAACATTGTCCATACACTACAAGAAAACAGAGTTTTGGTGTCACTCATTGCACAACAATTTTACAAGAATTACAACAAATGTTATACTTTGTGGCGGTTTAGACAACAGTGAGGCCAAGCATAGGCGATAACTTTTAGTTAGAGGTGGTTTCTTTCAAAACTACCATGAATAGTCTATAATTTTCAGTAATTTTGGCCAAATGGCCACTAGTTGGTTTTTGTTTATGGCGTCTTAGCTGTAATTCTGGAGAATATGCGTGTATGGGTTGCAAGTTTCTTTCTAAATAGCTGTAAATGCCATTTTGAGTATTGTAGCCCACCATATTTTTTTTCCTTCTTTATATTGAAGCAGCTTTCCCTCTTTCATTCTTTCTATCTTTAGGGCTTTCTTCATCAAGGTAAAAAAGAAGAGCTAATACCATTGAGATTGGTCATTGATCCAATCGATCCCAAGAATGTGAGATCCAAATTTGCTTGTAGGAAGCCCTAATGCCTCTCATTTCTTTAGATCGTGGCTTTCCCTCATGTCCACCATTATTTTCTCATCTATTCTTTTCTCTCTCTTTGATTGCACAAATTTGCTTTCCGTTATGAAAATTAAATTGCTCTTTAAGGCTAAAATTTTGATTTGATTTCTTCCATGTTTTTATGGAAATTATAGTTTATGTATGTTTCTTTTTCATGCTTCTGGTGTTCTTTGAGTGTCAAGGGATTGCGATCAAATTTTTAAATTTGCATTTAACATAATTATATGGTTTTTGGTGACCTACAACTCAATTTCAGCCTATTCAAGATTTTGAAAATTGACTTCTTTGCTTCATCTTCTCTAATAAGTGTCTAAATATATGTATTTTTACATATATATTTTATACACTATACGTGGATTTTTATTAGATCAATGCTTGTTTTATGCATTATTTGATTTTATTTAATTCCTAGGGCATTGAATGGTCATTAAGAGCCAAACAACTTATATTGTGCCAAATTTGGGACGAAAAGGAGCAAATTGAAAGATGAAGTACTATAGCAATATTGTAGAAGTGAATAATACCCGCATGCAGCTATCGCACACTACAAGAAAAACAGGAATTTGGCATGACAAATTTGGCACGGAAATGAGCCCTAAAACCATGACAAACTAATTTTGGCATAGATTTTGGCACAGAAAAATAACCGTGGCTATAGCATGCGTGACAAATGTAGTTTGTCACAGAATAGTAAAACCGTGCCAAATTTTGTCACACTTTTACTAGACCATGCCAATTTTGTCACGGTTTCTTGGCACGGTTTAGTTTGTCATGGTTTTGGCATGATTATGTTGTGACGGTTTAGTTTGTAAAGGTTTTTGGCACAGTTTCATTTGGCACAGTTTATTTTGTCACAGTTTTTAGCATAGTTATTGTCATGGTTTCATTTGGCATGGGTGTTGGCATGGTTGATTTTGTCACGGTATTTGGCACGGGTTAGGTTGTCATGGATTTTGTCATGGTTTCGATTGTCATGATAATTGGTACGATTTATTGTATCACAGTTGTTGGCACAATAAATTTTGTCACGGTATGTGGCATAGTAGATTTTGTCATGGTGGATCTTGTCAAGGTTTTTGGCATAGATATGATTTTTGGCACAATTTTTGTCATAATTTTTGGCATGATCTTTAAATTTAACACAGTTTTTGTCACATTTTTTGGCACGATTTGTAATTTAGTAAGGATATTGGCATGGTTTTGTCACAGAATTTGGCACAGTTTTATTTAAAAAAAAATACAAAATGGATTTATTTAATAATAAAACCCGCATTTAATCTCATCAAAATATATATTGCAATATTTGTAAAATAAGCAAAATGTTAGTATAATCATAGCATTACAGCAATAAGCTCCAATCTAACATAACTCCACAAAACTCTTAACATAAGCCATGCACATTATCAAAAATCCTCTACATCATCCTGCAAGTCTCCAAGAGAACTATTAGTAGACTGAGAAATATGGACTTTCTTTAGCATTGAAGAGTGTTCATCGGCATGTGTTTGTGACTCTCCTGTCAATGCTCGAGGGGCATATGGCATATGAGCAAAAATAAGCATGCTAGAAAGGTCAGTACCTTGCCCACGAAGTTCAGCAAGCAATGATGATTCAAATAACTCGTGACGAGTAGAATCAGCATGTAACTAATCATCAGCCTCAGCACAAACCTAACAAGCTCAGCCTCTAATTTTTTAACTCTGCCGCGAAGTTGTTCAGTTGATTTAGAAGATCCAAAGCGGGACTTGTAAGTGGATGAAAACATCTGCCTAACAATATTACCTTTTCCTACCACTCTGTTACCACTCCTGACGGCTATCTCGTCCCATAATTCATCATGGTTAATATAATTCTCATCTACCCCTTGAATGCATTTGTCTACTATCGCTTTGTGAAATTCCTCCCGCATCCATTAAAAAATAAACAACCTTATGGACATATGATTAGATTTCCATGGTTACCTATATAATTTTATATAAAAAACACATTATCAAGACTTAAAATCCATAAAAAAAATTTAAAGAACAAACTCATTTTCAAACAAATAAAAACCACATGCTTAAATACAAAAATTGTCTAATTTGAATTTTTTTTATAAAACTTTATTTTTAATAAATACAAACTATACAAACTTCAACTGTTAGCTGCGCTCTTCAAATAAAAATTCCAAGAAAATAATCTAACTCACACCATTCAAGCAAAAATAATAACATTTAGTATCTAAATTTCAAAATTCATAATTAATTGAAATGCTAAAACAAATTAAGTAGACTAATCACATAATCAGAAAAGAACAAGAACTAGCCTACCAGAGAAAGCGAAAGAAAGCATGAAACAACAAATAAGAAGTAGGTTACAAATTAAAAATAAAATAAAATAAAATAAGAAGTAGCCTACCAAAGAAAGTGAAAGAACTAGGTTATAAAATAAGAACTAGCCTACCAGAGAAGTAGGTTATAAAATAAGAACTAGCCTACCAGAGAAAGTGAAAGAAAGCATGAAACAACAAATAAGAAGTAGGTTACAAATTAAAAATAAAATAAAATATTAAAAATTAAAAATTTGTAAATAAATCAGAAAAACTGAACCGAAAAAAAGAACAAAAACGTCATGAAATAAAAACAAAATTATCTCTAACACACCATAATGTAAAATAATAGAGAAACTCATACAACAAAAAACAAACAAGATATAGAAGAAATAAACAGCCTATTATAATCACTTGGTTACATTAAATGAACTTGTTTTCTGGACCAATGGACTACCCATAACATTTTCAGATAACATATGACACGTCCGTATATGCGTGTAAACAGCAAGTGCACGGGTGTCGAAGTAATAATCAAAGATGAGTGGGTATCGTATCCACAAAGAGTAGGGAATAAAGACACTTAAGTTGTTTCTTAACTAATGTGGAAGATGAATAGTGATATGTGTGACAAGATTCAATTCTCAAAAGTAAAAACAACAAGAAAGAGAGCACAAGTAAAGGAGAAGGTAAGGCAATCGATAAAGATGGGGTACCCGGATATTGTTCCGCCTAGGACAATCGTTTCAAGTGCAAAAAACCTCTATTATGCTTCCTAATTAATGCAATAGTGAGTCGTGGAAATCCTTAATTTCATAATCCCAAATCTAAGGTCAACCATTCCTAACTCTATACATGTCCCGGAGGAGAAATCAAACAATCTCAACACCTCGCACTCGTATGGAATTGCAATGAGCTCTAGGGATTCCAAATGATAAACCCTATTCCTATGTATAGACCTAACCCTTTAGTCTAGGTGAAAGATCCCTAGCCACAATTAAGCCCTAGATGCTAAAATCACTTCAACGCTTCACTCCGTTGCACTCGCAACTAAACCCCAGCGGAAGGTTATGCCTTAGCCCATTCACTCTACTATGGCCGCAAAGAACTCTTGGAACGTGGAGATATTATAGATCACACCGGAGGAGAAAGGGGATACTCTGCTATCTCTCCACTCACACTCTCAATCCTCTCCAATCTAGTTTTGTCTAACTCTCATGGTGTGTCACTCACTCAAAAGAGTTACCAAGAAGAACTGTCAACCCTAGTGTCACTCTAGGGGAGTATTCATACAATCAAGCATACAAGATTGAAACTCACAAAAACATCAATTAATTGAAAGCATAATAAAGAGATTCAATGAAACGAATACATCCTAGGGTTCACAAATACCCAAGTACCCACTAGGGGTTTAGCTCTCCATGGAGCTAGATACACTCAATGAAATCGAATGTAAAAACAAAGCATCCATAGAAAACCCCCTCGTTAGTCATGGTGATGGTCTTGTGGAGAGTCCTCTACTCATCGCAAGGGTCCCTTTGTCCGGCCTAGGATACACCTCGCTGGATCGGTGCCGACAAAAGCTCTCCCACTAACCTTCTTCCAAACGGCGCGTGATGTCGTAGCCGTAGAACCTCTCCAAAGCCATAGCCAATACCTCTCAAAACCCTAGCCACAACCCTCTCTCAAGTTGGGGAAAAGATGGAGAAATGAATACTGAAATCGGCTTTTAAAGGGTTGGAATCGGGATTTCACACGCCCGTGTGAGTGCCCCTGTGGATTTTTCAAACGGGCGTGTGGAATTTCCATACGGCAGTGTGGATTCTCTGTTTTTCTGTTTTCTCGGCCGGCTGTAAACAATGCTGGTATAGTATTCTTGCTATAATTTTTGCTATAGTATACTACTACAATACCAGTCTGAAATACTCTCGAATCCATGCTTTCATCGAGGTAACGCAAACGGGCACACGTTTACGTCGTCGATCACTTTGCTTCTTCAATAACGGACATGTTGGTGGAGATCTTGTTCTATATGCACAAGTCGGAATGCTTGAGTGTGACTGCCCTTGTGCCCCTCCAAATAGTTGTGCTAACTTGAATACGAGAAGGTTTGCACACATTCCCGCATCTCGAACCCGACCTATGTCTTCGCGTTTGAACCTTAGCAAGATTTCCTCCAAATTGGTGCATTACGACCCACATTGGCTTCTTTCTATCATATTCGGCCTCACAACCCTACCTGTATAAAAGTAACATAAATATACACATATTAGTGTTAAAACCCGAGAAAACTAATGCTCAACACAAAGAAAGAACACTTTGTATTCTTATCGCACAAGCACTTATCAACATACCTCAAAAAATTCATAGCGTCCTAAAACTTTGTGATTTAATAAACTCCTATAACAACATTGTTAGAAATCCTGAATGGAATAATTGAGTGTGTATAACTATTAATCATTGAGCATGTAGCAAGGTTTTAATTATTACTTATGTGAGAGTATGTTAAAAATGTTGGGTCATAAACAAAGGTCCCTAGGGAGACTATGTCATGTTCTGTGAATATAATTACTAGAGAGATGACAAATTGGCAATACACATTCTAAATGGGTGCCTAAACTGCAATAGAGTAACCAACCCATGTTCAGTGAGGAGGATACACAAATGAAGCTGGTCCCCTGGATCACACAGGCATACAAACACAACCAAAAGAGAGCTAAGAAACCATAATGAGTCCCATTCTGATCAGCTCTTAGCACGACATTGTTTTTTTTTCTTTCCAAATGTGTTTGGTTTGGTCAAGATCCCCAGAAGCAAATAAAAGAAAGCACAAAGATTCACTGTATGGCTATAATTTGACTTATGTAGCTTCTAGCTTCTAGGAAGCCATTGAAGAAAGCTGATCTTGTGAATTTGTAGTCTAAATAGCAACCCATAAATTGGCCAAACTATTACATGCCTTCAAAATAAAATCAAAATTTATTTATTATACACTATGGCAGCTGTTGTTAAGCTTCTATTCTTGCCTTTGAAACACTAGTTATCTAGGAAATAATGCCACTCAGAAGTTAAAAGTCACCATGTGATCCTATAGACAGTCAGCCGTGGTCAAATGCTACTTAGCCCTGTCCAAATTTATATTAATCCATGACTTTCTTAACAATTTCCTTGACTATGGATTATATGTATATCATGTTTTAAGCAAAACTGCAAGGTGGACAGAGTACTTGCATAACACTTGTACTCCATATGGTCTATAACTAGTTAGTACTCCTTCAATTCAAAACATTGTATTTACCGTCAACCTTCATTGTATGTTTTCATTCTCCTTAAATGATGGATTTTGAATGTTTTGATATATTGATCAATTATGTGCTTAGTCTGGGTTGTTAAAATTCGTCACAGAGAACCTGTATAGAGATTTTTCCTTAATAAAAGGGCCATTAGTTCCAAATTTTACTAAATAACAAAATTTAAATTTTCCGAATTTTCCTTAATTTTTCAAATAAAAAAATCCAATAAAAAGTTCAAAATAGAGAAGTTCAAAAAATCCCTTATGTTCAATGTAGATGTATATGAAAACAAATGACACAAGTTTTAAGCACATATTCCAATAAAATCACAGAATTTAAATGCTTTTGATTAAATTCCAAAAATAAAAAAATAAAAACAACAATCTCTACCATTCACAAGAAACCTAAACCCCCTAACATTAATTTTAAATGGATTTATTTTGAGTAAGTTATCTCATGCTTACAACAATTTGTGTGGCACGACCAACCTCATGTGTGCCATCCTTCTCTTTGTGGGTGCAAATAAAGCATTCTTTTGGTGTCGGCCCTCTACCTAATTCCTCCTCCTAGAGAAAAACATATTAAAGAAAAGTTAAAAGTTAGGGTCAATTATAAACAACAATGTTAATGGTATTTATATGGATTAGGGGCATTGCTAGTCTAAGGCAGTGCACAGCAGTACTAACATATACACCAAAGTAAATAATTGTGGAAGAGCTTCTAATTTCTACCATTTTTTGTTTGCTCTTTTCACTTATTCCCTTAAACTCCTCTGACTCCCAATGCCTTTGTAAACCTTCCCAAACTGTGGGAGCTATATATGGAAATGGAGCCTTGTAATGATTATGTGTAAGATACATGATAGGGACGCAAGTGTATGTGCCGATCGCGTAATAAGTGTGCGTAAAGCAGAGTGTCGGTCCACAGGGAAGGAGGTGAATACTAGTAATAACTCTACACTTGAAAAATAGCCTAAAAGATTATGTGATGTGTGTGAGAACAAAAAAAAGTAAAAGAAAGAAAATACGAGGGGTAAAAGGAGAGAAATCAAGGAAAAAAATGATGTTGGCATTAACAACCTATGAAACCTTGTTGTGGACTAATGGAAATCTCTTAAGTAGATAATATCCCGCAAAGAGAGAGATTACCCTAATCCGAATACAGAGCAAAAATGTGATTTCTCCTAAAATCTACTCCACATGATTGCAAAGACCACGGAAATCATCATCAATCCACTCAGAAGGATTGTGGGAGACTAAGTCTCCTAGATACCCTAACCAAAGGTGCACCCACTAACCTCTTTAATTGCGGTAAGTCTATGCTAGGTAGGAATTTCGTCTCGTCACATAGCAATACCAAGTATGTTTGCTAGGGCTTTCGCCTCATTAGAAACCAAGCATTCAATCACACAGTTAGACTCAAATAGATACAATTGCAAATAAGAAATCAATTCAAGCATCAAAGATCTAACAACCAAAGTCAAAAATATAAACCCTATAGTTCAACTATACCCAAACATCTACAAATTAACCCTCCATTAATGGAGGGCAAGCATCCAAGATACAAATAGTGGAGAAAAACATGAAAGCCATGAAAACCCCCTTCTCAATCATGTTGATGAAGAATTGCTGGTGAAGCCCTAGGTAAGCTTCCACACATGACGCCAAGATAAGCTTGACAGCTATGATCTTCAATCCCCCTGAATATAGAGTTGAATACCCCATGAATTTGTTCCCTAGGTGCTGGAGATTCTCCCTTTATCTTCCTCAACCTCATCTCCAAGAATCACCACTAAAGCATAGAAGAATAGAATAGAAGATCCCCCAAAAATCCTCATAAGTTCTATTTATACCTAGTTGTTTATGGGCTCCTCACGGGTATAAGGGCTGATAAGTAATATGAATTATACTTTTCTTACATTGAGCATTACTTTCATCAAATTTTATAGCTCATTCGTATGTATTTGTGTTCTTTTGTGCATTTAGGGTTATGGTGACAAGTTTTGAAGAAAGAAAGTTGATCGTGGACGCAATTTTTAATGAAGTTCTTGGATTGAACAAATGTTAAGACACAAGTTGTGCTCAAAGACATGTGGGTGTGCTTCAACCTCTATTGTGCTCAAGTAAATACTCAATGTGGAGGGGCACAAAGGCAGTCACACTCACATATTCCGACTTGTGCAAGATTTTCAAGAGCTTCATTAATGTGGTTTCATTGAAGACATGGCATGATCTACTGCATAGATGTGTGCCCATTCATATGGGCTCGATGAAAAGAGTGGATTCAGGAGCATTATGGCGAAGCACTACAGCAGTTTACTGTAGCAAAAGCAATGTAACAAAATCACTATAGCTGTTACTGTTTAGAGAGCGCAGGAAATGAAGTTCTAGAAATCCACACGGCCGTGTGGAAATTCCATACGCCTATGTGGATGCTCAATTTTAGCCCTATAAATACCGCTTTGAAAGTTTTATTTGGTGATTTTCTTCATATCTTTTTCCCATCTTTTGGTGAGCTGGAGGTTAGGGTTTGGAAGCTTTTGCTAGGTTTTTGGAGCAGTTCAATGGCCTTTGACATCAAGTTCCTTTGGAGGATAACTATTGGGGGAGCTTTCATCCGCATCAATTTGGCGAGGTATGCCCTAGGTTTGACAAGGGAACTTTTGGAGGAGACGAGGTGGCTCCGCAAGACCATCGATATACACTGCAAGGGGGTTTTAAATATGGATTACTTACATTTACTTTCCATTTCAGTGTTGATTGTGTATTGCTCCATAGAGAGCTAAACCCCTAGTAGGTGCTTGGACTTGTAAACCCTAGGATGATTTTGTTTCATTAACTCTTATTATGTTTCTTTACTTGAAGTTTTAATTGAGTTTCAACCTTGAATGCTTGTTGAATTGATTTTCCCTTAGAGTGACACTAGGGTTAAGAATCTATCTTGGCAATCCTTGTGAATGTGTGACACTTCATTAGGGTTAGACAAAAGCAAGGTTGAAGAGGGTCGAGAGGATGAATCGAGAGGTAGCGAAACGTCCCCTTTCTCTTCCGAGGTGATTTATCCTATCTCCACTTTCCAAGAGTTCTTTGCGGTCATGATAGAGTGAAGTGCTAAGAGACAAACTCCACTGGGGCTTAGTTGCGTGAGCAACAGAGTGAAGTGTTGAAGTAATCCTTAGTGCTGGGGCTTAATCATGACTATGGGTCTTTCGCCTGGACCAAAGGGTTAGATCTATATTAAAGAATAGGGTTTATCACTTGGAATACCTAGAGCTTCAAGCAACCCTACACAGTGTGAGGCGTCGAGAGTAACCCTTTCCACCGGGGCATAGTGTAAGGGTTAGTCACGGTTGACCTTAGGTTTGGGACCGTGTGTCTTTAGATTTCCACAACTCTTTAAATTTTAATTAGGAGACATAATGATTAGTCCTGCACTTGAAACAATAGTCCTAGGGTGAGCAATGTCCGGGTACCCCATCTTCCCATCAATTACCTCTCCTTACTCCTATTGCTAAATAGCATTACTACTTGCTTCTTAACAACTATTCCCTATAGATACGACTACTTACTCAGCGGGGTACTTTATTACTTTAACAACCCATGCACTTGTGGTACACACACACAAGGGATGTGTCAAGTTTTTGGCGCTGTTGTAGGGGAATAGGTGTTTTGAAAGCATTTTCCACTTTGCTATTTTAGCTATTCATCACTTGTTCTATTTCACACTTTCTTATTCTTCCATCGTTCTGATTTATTTTTCTTTCTTTGATTGCAGCTCCAAATTATAACCTGAGGCAACCCTTCAACATTGGTTGAAGGTGATCCAGACATTGGATGAAGAACTCATAGATGGGAAATGAAACCTA
Organism: Dioscorea cayenensis subsp. rotundata; assembly: GCF_009730915.1. Classification (NCBI taxonomy): domain Eukaryota; kingdom Viridiplantae; phylum Streptophyta; class Magnoliopsida; order Dioscoreales; family Dioscoreaceae; genus Dioscorea; species Dioscorea cayenensis. Next base: position 9,497,968 of record NC_052486.1, read on the forward strand.
TATAAGAACAAATAAATCAAGCTGAGATAGAAGGTAAAGGGTCTGATAATATGGCATAACAACATGAGCTGTAGAGGACACTCTCAAATTATACAAGACCGCAGTTCTTGGCACGCAGTCTAGTATTGTGAGGCCACCGATTAGGGCTCAGAATTTTGAGCTCAAGCTAGGCTTCATCCAGATGTTATAGCAGTCAGCACAGTTTAATGGTTTAGCCGATGAGGATCTAAACTACCACATTGAGAATTTCTTAGAAGTGTGAGACATGCTCAAGATTAATGTAGTTACAGATGATGGTATCAAGTTGAGGGTCTTCCCATTTTGCTTGAAGGAGAGAGCAAAAAAGTGGCTGCATTTATTACCTAGAGCATTGATCACTACTTGGGAGCAGATGATAGAAGCTTTTCTTGCAAGATATTTCCCTCTTGGAAAATCTACGAAGCTCACTAATGAAATATCCTCTTTCGTGCAAATGGAATTGGAGTCTCTTTTTGAGACATGGGATAGGTTCAAGGATCTCCTGCAGAAATGTCTTCAGTATGGGTTGCCCGAGTAGATGATAAGTGCTTGTGCGATAAAAATGCGAAGCGTTCTTTCCTTATGATGAGCATTACTTTTGTCAGGTTTTAGCGCTAATACGTGTGTATTTATGTACTTTTATGCAGGTTGGGTTGTGAGGCTAATTATTTGTGAAAGAAGCCATTGTAGATTGTTTTATGCATTATTTGGAGGAGATCTTGAGAAGGCTCAAACGCGGAGACATGAGTCGGGTTTAGAATGCTAGAATATATGCCAACCTCCTTGTATTTGAGCTAAGGCAATGATTCGGAGGGGCACGAAGGCAGTTAGATCCTGGTATTCTGGCTTGTGCATATTTAGCAAGATCTCCACCAACGTGACCATTTATTGAAGAACCAAGATGATCTACGACGTGAACGTGTGCCCGTTTACATTACCTCGATGAAAGCATGGATTCGGGAGTATTTCGGGTCGTTCACAGCCGACCGAAGAAGGAGAAAAATAGAGGAGCCACACGGGTGTGTCAAAATTCCACACACCCGTACGTTAATTCCACAGGCTCATGTGGAATATCCACAGGGGCGTGTGGAATCCCGATTCCAACCCTATTTAAGGCCGATTTCAGTCTCGATTTCAACATTCTTTTCTACATCTTTTCCCCAACTTGAGAGAGGGCTGCGGCTAAAGTTTTGAGAGGTATTGGCTAGAAATTTGGAGAGGTTCTACAGCTCCGACATCGTCATCTCTTTGGAAGAAGGTTGGTAAGGGAGCTTCCATCGGATTGATTCGACGAGGCGTATCTTATACCTGACAAGGGGATCTTGCGACGAGTAGAGGACTCTCCACAAGACCATTGCCATGACTATCGAGAGGGTTTTCCTATGGATTGTTTTCTTTTACATTTGATTTCATTATCGTTTGTATTGTGCTCCATGGAGAGCTAAACCCCTAGTGGGTACTTGGGTATTTGTGAACCCTAGGATGTATTAGTTTCATTGAATCTTTTTATTATGCTTTCAATTAATTGATGTTATTGTAAGTTCCAATCTTGAATGTTTGATTGTTTGAATACTCCCTTAGAGTGACACTAGGGTTGAGAGTTCATGTGATAACTCTTGTGAGTGAGTGACACACCACGAGAGTTAGACAAAGCTTGATTAGAGAGGGTTGATAGGGTGAGTTGAAAGGTACAGGAGCGTCCCCTTTCCCCTCCGGTGTGATAGATTCTACCTCCGTTCCTCGAGTTCTTTGCGCCCATAATAGAGCGAATGAGCTAAGAGATGACCCTCCGCTGGGGCTTAGTTGCGAGTGCAACAGAGTGAAGCATTGAGGTGATTTTAGCATCTAGGGTTTAATTGTGGTTAGGGACCTTTCTTCTGGACCAAGGGTTAGGTCTAGAATTAGGAAGAGATTTATCACTTGGAATCCCCAGAGCTAAATGCAATCCTTCTTACGAATGCAAGGTTGAGAGGTTGTTCAACCTCTCCTCCGGGACATGTAGAGGATTAGGCTTAGTTAACCCTAGATTCGGGGCCATGCATTAAAGGATGTCCTTGACTCACCATTGCATTAGTTAGGAAGCATAATAGAGAGTTCTTGCACTTGAAACGATTTTCCTAGGTGGATCAATACCCGGGTACCCCATCTTTATCGATTGCCTTACCTTCTCCTTTACTTTTGCTCTCTTTCGGGTTGTTTTACTTTTAAGAATTGAATCTTGTCACACATATCACTATTCATCTTTCATATAGTTAAGAAGCAAATTAAGTATTTTTATTCCCTTTTCCATGTGGATACAATACCCCACTCACCTGGGATTTATTACTTCGACAACTCTTTGCACTTGCGGGGAGCCACTGTTAGTAGATGATTATCCAAACTTTCTACAATGGGTTGAACCCAAGCACAAAGCAATTACTTAACACTGCGGCAAAAGGTACCTTAGGTAGTAAAACACTTGAGGAAGCCCGACATCTCATTGAGGAGATGGTTATGAATAGTTATTAGTAGAATATACGAGATAGGAAGAAGGTAGCCTGACTTTATGAGATCTATGCAGTTACATCATTGGCGGGCCATGTTGAGTCCTTGAGCAAAACGTTAGATACTCTAACTTCTCCTAGATTGGCGGCAGTGATGAGTTGCACTGGGTGTGGGGAGGACATGCTCCATCTGATTGACCTATTGCTATTGGTGGTATATTTTCAGTGGAACATGTGGATTTTGTAGGCAATGCAATGAGAGGTCAAGGAAATCCGTATAGCAATACCTACAATCCGGGGTGGAGGAGTCACCCCAACCTTTCTTGAAGTAATCAAGGGCAACAGAAGACTATGGCACTGATGTGTTCTCCGCAAGTACATGGGTCGCAGACAAGTAATATAGTAGTACCCGGTGAGGGGTAGGGTTGTCAAACCTTAGGAACTAGACTAGAAATACTCACTTAACAATGATCTCTAGTGATAAATGAGTAAGTGGTGAGATTTAGATAAATGAAAGAATAATTAAAAGATAAAAGGAAAAAAATAATAGATGGAGATAAAAGGCAATTAGATTTAGTGTCAACCGAAGAGAACAATGCCCCAGGATGTTCCCTCTGCATTCAGTAATGCTCAATCACTCTCAAGGTTTACTAGGCACATTCTTGGGTTCTAGTGTATGCTCAAAAACAATGAAGCATATATGGTTCTCCAATACACCAAATTTTACTAAGGTAACTATGGTTTCATGCACATCAAGTTTTGCAATCACACAATGCAATCACGACTATGGCAATCCACAAAAAGTTTAACCTAAGTAACTGTACAAATCAAACACATGAAGTTATGCAAACACAAGATTAAACACAAGAACCAAAAGAGCTCCATAAATCATGAAGAGTAAAATTGTTTAAGCATACAAAGTACAAAGTTTCCACTCGGGGCACCGTGGCCTGTTAGCCCCTCATGGGTGGGTATAACATGGAGGAGATAAGACTAGATCTAAAGAAAGAAGACATGCCTCCCTTATCTTTGAGATTTGCCTCCAATGTCGAGCTTTGTGTGCTAACACCACTTCTCTTGTCCCTCCAACTTGCTCATTTATACCTTAGAAGGTGTCGATAAGTTTGATCTTCTCTCTCATCAAAGTCCTCTCGATGGAGAAAAAGATCCCCGAACAAATGATAAAGAGAAAACCATAAAAATTGGAGTTATAAAGAGCAATTTCGGGCTCGACGCGGTTTGCGCATGATTGTGTCCAGACCGTGTCATGTCGGGAGAAAGTTGCGTGAAAAGGAGTGTCTCTACCTGGAAAGTTCCATGGAAGGGACACGATCATGTCCAGACCGTGCAATGCTTTGACACGATAATGTCAGGGGCACCCAACGCGTGTCAACAATTCTTCACTAAAATAACCCTTGGCCTGGGATTTTTGGGGGAATGGACACGGTCATGTCCTGACCGTGTCAGACTTGAAAATATCATTCTAGACAGAATTTTTGCAGGATCAACATTAGGCTCAGAACTTCAGAGGGTATGACATGAGGGTGTCCAGACCGTGTCAAGCTTGAGTACTTAAACTCCTTTTGAATATCTTCTTGTTTTTTTCCCGAATTCACTCCAAAATGTATTGAGCCCCTGATTTATGCACATAAAACAAAAATAACCATAATAACACTGCTTATGTAAAAATGTAAACTTGAGAACAAGAAAAATGATGAATTTAAGGTATGGAAACATGTATACAAAGTGCACTCATCAAGTACCCCCACACTTGAATTATTGCTTGTCCTCAAGCAACCACCAAACACAAAATAACAAAGGAGATGAGTGCAAAGTTTCCGATCTCAGCACAAAGGTGATGAAAGTTTTAAACAGAGGGGGAACACAGGTGTTAGTAAAGACATGAATGCACAAGAATGACTATACTCCCACTTCCAAAACCTAGTACGTGTGTGTTTAAAAACCTACTCATGTTCCCCACAATCAATAAGATTTACAAAAGATACTAAATTCTATGGGTAGTAACTTCATACACCCTAGAGGTAGGCTTTTCCCCCGGTTGGTCGTCAAATGTCATTTGTGATGCCCAAAATTTGACTAGTCAAGAGTGGATTTCACTCATCTAAGGTGATAGCTCTTTCTACCATCTTTTTCACACAAGAAAACTTTTACAAGATCATTGGTAGGGCATTCCTAACAAGGAATCCAACTTTCCAATATTTTTTTATTTTTTTTATTTTACACAAAAAGACATGTTGAACAAAAAGTAGGGTAAGGTGACAAGAGTTTTTTGTTAAGGGAGTAGATGTGAGTCATCATTTCACTACAATGGTTACTAACACACACTTGCCCCCCTTAAGTTTAAACATCACCCACTAACTAATCATACATCATCATGAACAATGCACTCATCACCCACACAAGAATGCAATTCTCCCCCACACTTGAAAATTACATTGCCCTCAATGTAAATAAACCATGCAATTAAATGAGGAGAAATGCAAGGAGAAGGGTGAAGCGACTGCCCTGAATTAAGAAATGAATTATGTCGCTTTTAGAAGGTGTTCCGCAAAGCAAACACTGAGAATGATGGTGATGCTCTTACGTGTTGCTAACTCTATGCAGCCACAAATTTTCTGAGATACAAATTGGAGATAGAGGAAGTAAAAATCGGTAATAACATAGACATGCAAAAACTGGAAAGGTAAATAAACCAAAATGTCAATACCACAGGAGACTCCCCTGGTAGACTAAACTACAAGACAAATGACAACAAGATAAAATAGCAGCAAATACAAAAAGAAATAAAATGATCACTAAATCAGGAGGTGTCATCCGAAGTCTAGTCATCAGCCGTTAGAGCGGGAGATGAGTCACAGTAGTCATGATACATTGCAGGCTCCATCCTAGTCACGAAAGATACGAAGAACCAGCCTTAGTCAAAAAGGTGGAGGCTGAGAATAGCAGCATCACTGGAATGTAGGGGCAAATAGAATCCCATATACTACAGGCTATGGAGGAAGATGGGTTTGAGGCCCCCAATAGTCGGCATGTGGTCGATGTCACCCAAAAGTCCCATCCCTTGAATAAGTCGGGTGATGAATGGTCCCGCAAAAATGGTGCGTCTCCTGGTATCAGTAGCCTGATGATGGAAAAAATTGACAACGACAAAACCCAAGTGATAGGGGGTCCGATCTACCATGCTCAGTAGGTACTTAAACTCAACAGAGGAAATATAATTTACGCCATGAATCCACCCCGTAATGGAGCCACTAAGAAAGGTGTGAACAATCTACAGGGCAGGTGACTTAAGCATGGTAGCGTCGGTGAGGCTTGGTCGAAACAGGATCCCAAAATCGCTAAATCATTTCCATCGAGTGCGTTAACTTTTACCCAAGGGTGGTGAACAAATAAGGCTACAATATTCTTTCGTTACTGTGTATTCAAGTGTAAAAAGGCCCATGAGTAGTGCCAAATCTGTGTAGCTCAAGTGGTACTCACGTCCTCAGAGTTGGAACCAAATGGTCATAGGGTCATCCCAAACATTGTAACCAATGCCACGTTCGAAAGAGGCAAGGAACTCAAGCGTGAGATCAGGATAAATGGGCTCCTCAATGGTCAACAATTTGTACCAAGCGCTGACATTCAATAACTGCTTGACCTCGGCTTAGAGTCCGGTAGTTTGTAGTGTATCCCAATCAAGGGAACGTAAAATGTGTGAGTGGATAGCTGAGTGTAGCATTCTTGGTGGAGTGGAGAAGAAAATGTAGGCTGCAGACGATTTCAGTAGATGGATTGGCGATAGGCGCCCTTGATGACGAACCAACACCTGTAGTCTTCCGCTTCTTTGGCATTGTCTACACAAAATTTGTAAAACAAGTCAGACCATCAAAAGACCAAGCAGGATGGGCACGATCATGTCTAGATGAGATGACACGATCGTGTCATGCAGAGCAACACTAGACCGAAAGGATGTCCGAGACCACAAATGAGAAAGCAACAATAGTAGAGAAGGAACCCTGCCGTCATTAGGAACATGAGGAGAAGCCTTACCACGGATGATGATAAGATGGTAAGAGTGCAGAGGATTGAGAACGGAAGAGAAAGGTGAGCACGCGAACGAAGCCGGTGAAGATGTCTTCTCCCCATTCCCTGTCTTGCTCCTTATAATAAGAAAGGAAAACTAATAAGTGCTTGTGTATTAGTAATACGAAGTATTCTTTTCTTACATTGAGTATTACTTTTCTCAGATTTTATCACTTATGTATATGTATTTGTGTTCTTTTGTGCATGAAGGGTTGTGGAGACAAGTGTGGAAGAAAGGAACCAAAAGTAGATCATGGATGCAATTTTTGATGAAGACTTGGATTGAACAAATGTGAAGACACAAGTTGTACTCAAAGCCATGTGAGTGTGTACCAACCTCCATTGTGCTTGAGTGAACATACAAATTGGAGAGGCACAAAGGTAGTTACACTCATGTGTTCCAACTTGTTCAATGCTAGCAAGATCTTCGTCAATGTGGCTTGTATTGAAGACGCAACATGATCTACCACATAGATGTGTGCCCATTCATGTGGACTCGATGAAAAGTGTAGCTTCAGAAGTATTTTGATAAAGTACTGTAGCAATTTATTGTGTAAATCACTGCAGCAAATCACTATAGCAGTTACTGTTCATAAATCGCAGAAAACAGATTCCTGGAAATTCACACAGGCATATGGAAATTCAACACGCCCGTGTGGATGCCCAATTTCAGCCCCCATAAAAGCCGTGATTTCAGATGTTTTATACAATCTTTTCCTCATCTTTTGCCCATCTTTGGAGGCGCTCACTGCTAGGGTTTGGAGAGGCTTTGGCTAGGCCTTTTAAGTGGTTCTATGGCCTTTGACATCACATTCCTTCAGAAGATAATTTATGGGGGAGCTTTCGTCGGTATCGATTTAGCGAGGTGTGCCCTAGGCTTGACAAGGGAACTATTGGAGAAGACGAGGCAACTCCACAAGACCATCGATACTTACTACGAGGAGGTTTTACTTATGGATTGCATGCTTTTACATTCAATTTCATTATTGATTGTATCTTGTTCCATAGAGAGCTAAACCCCTAGTGAGTGCTTGGACTTGTAAACCCTATAATAATTTTGTTTCATTGATCTTTCATTTTGTTTCCTTAATTGATGTTTTTTATTGAATTCGAACCTTTAATGCTTGTTGAATTGATTTTCCCTTAATGTGACCCTAGGGTTGAGAATCTATCTTGGTAATCCTTGTGCATAAGTGACACACCATGAGGATTAGACAAAGCTAGGTTAGAGAGGGTTGAGAGGATGAGTCGAGAGGTAGCAGAATGTCCCCTTTCACTTCCGATGTGATTTATTATACCTCCACATTCCAAGAGTTCTTTGCGGTCACAATAGAGTAAAGTGCAAAGAGACAAACTCTACTGGGGCTTAGTTGCGTGAGCAACAAAATGAAGTGTTGAAGCAATCCTTAGTGCTGGGGCTTAATTGTGACTAGGGTTTTTGGCCTGGACCAAAGGGTTAGATCTATATTAGGGAATAGAGTTTATCACTTGGAATCCCCAAATCTTCATGTAACCCCGCACAATGTGAGACGTTGAGAGTATCCAATTCCACCGGGGCATAGTGTGAGGGTTAGTCATAGTTGATGTCTGGTTTGGGACCATGTGTCTTAGAATTTCCACGACTTATTAGGCATCAGTTAGGAGACATAATGATTGATCTTACACTTGAAACAATAGTCCTAGGGTGAGCAATGTCCGGGTGCCCTATTTTCTATTGATTGCCTCTCCTATTATTCTATTGCGTCTTTTTCTTCTTTACTTTATTTCTATTTGTATTGGTATTGTTCACACCACTTTTAAATCATCTTCACTATAGCTAAATAGCAATACTTGTGTTTTTTAGCACTATTCCCTGTGGATATGACTACCCACTCACTAGGGTATTTTATTACTTCGACAACCGTGTACTTGTGTTATGCATTCACAAAGGGTGTGTCAAAGTTTTTTACGTCGTTGCCGGGGAATAGGCATTTTGGAAGCATTTTGCACTTTGCTATTTTAGTTATTCATCACTTGTTCTATTTCACACTTTCTTATTTTTAAATCATTTTGATTTGTTTTTTTTCTTTGGTTGCAGCTCCAGGTTATGACTCGAGGAAACCCTTCGACATTTGTTGAAGGTGATCCAAACATTGGAAGATGAATTCATAGAAGGGTAAAAGAACCTGTGCAAGAACTGTCAAATCAAGCTGAGATAGAAGGTGAAAGGTCTGACAATATGGCAGAACAGAATGAGCGGTAGAGGACACTCTCAGATTATGCAAGACCCATAGTTCTTGGTACGTAGTCTAGTATTGTGTGGCCAACAATTATGGCTCAGAGTTTCAGGCTTAAGTTAGGCTTCATCCAGATGTTACAACAGTAAGCATGTTAATGGTTTAGCTTATGAGGATCCAAATAATCATATTGAGAACTTTTTGGAAGTGTGCGTCATGCTCAAGATTAATGGTGTTATGGATGATGCTATCAAGTTGAGGTCCTTCCCATTTTCCTTGAAAGGATGAGTGAAGCAATGGCTACATTCATTACCTAAAGCATTGATCACTACATGGGAGGAGATGGTAGAAGCTTTTCTTGCCCGATATTTCCCTCTCGGAAAATCTACGAAGCTCAGGAATGAGATATCTTCTTTTAAGCAAATGGAATTGAGGTCTCTTTTTGAGACATGGGACAGGTTCAAGGAGCTTCTACGGAAATATCCTCAACATGGGTTCCCTGAGTAGATGATTATGTAAACTTTCTATAGTGGTTTGAACCTAAGCATGAACCAGTTACTTGATGCTGCAGTATGAGGTAATTTAGGAAGCAAGACCGATGACAAAGCCCAAGATCTCATCAAAGAAATGACTATGAACAATTATCAGTGGAACACATGTGATAGAAAGAAGGTAGCCGGACTTCATAAAATCAATGCAGTCACATCATTGGCGGCCCAGGTTGAGTCATTGAGCAAGAAGTTAGACACTCTAACTTCTCATAGAGTGGCGGCTGCGATGAGTTACACTGGGTGTGAGGGAGGACATGCGCCATCTGATTGCCCTATTTCAATTGGTGGTACTACTTTCGTGGAACATGTTGATTTTGTAGGTAATGTAATGAGAGGTTAAGGAAATCCGTATAGCAATACCTACAATTTGGGATGGAGGAGCCACCCAAACCTTTCGTGGAGTACTCAAGGGCAACAGAAGACTATAGCACCACCGGGTTTCCAACCACAACAATAAGCCCCGAACATGGAGAATAGAGTCTTAGGGTTGAAAAACTGGATGACCGACTTAGAGAAAGCTTTGACCAAGTTTATTTCATCATCGGATACAAAATTTCAATCACTTGAAGCCACACTTCACAACCACACCTCTTCATTGCACAACTTGGAGAACCAAGTGGAACAAATTGCGGAGTCACTCTTAGAAAGACCTCAAGGAAGTTTACCTAGCAACATAGAGACCAATCCAAGAGAGCATGTGTAAGCGATCACTTTGAGAAGTGGTCGTGAAGTTGAGAGTAGGCTCCCTAGTAAGAAGACCAATGTTGAGCTACCTGAGGTTGTGAAGGTTGAGGAGAGAACCAAAGAGAAGGATTTGGCACCCCTCACCGTACATGCCAAGAATCCCCTATCCTTCAAGATTGCAGAACAACCAAAACGATGAGCAATACAAGAAGTTCTTACGTCTATTCAAGCAGTTGCACATCAACATTCCATTTGTAGAGGCATTGTCTCAAATGCCTCGCTATGCAAAGTTTCTCAAGGACCCCTTGACCAACAAGAGGAAGTTGTAGGAGAGTGCATCTGTGATATTAGATGTCTCTTGTTCAGCGATGTTGCAAAAGAATATGCCGAACAAGAAGAAGGACCCAGGAAGCTTTATCATTCCATGCAACATTGGTAATTTGGGGGAAGAAAAGGCAATGGCGGATTCAGGGGCTAGCATCAACGTCATGCCTTACACTTTCTTTTAGAAACTAGGTTTGGGAGAGCCTAGACCCACTCAGATGACACTTCAATTAGCCGATAGAATAGTTAGACATCCGAGGGGCATCATTGAAGACGTACTTGTAAAAGTTGAAAAGTACATATTTCCTGTAGACTTTGTGGTGTTGGATGTTGATGAAGATGCCGAGGTTCCATTGATACTTGGGAGGCCGTTCTTGTGCTCTTCCAAGGCTCTCATTGACACGGACGGTGGGGAGTTGACATTATGAGTTGGTGATGACAAGTTAACGTACCGCCTCGCCGAAACCATGGAACATTCTCTTGATTTTGATGATACATTGTATTTTCTTGACACTACTAATGATCTAATTGATGAATATGTGTAGGAAATGAAGTATCCGGACCCGTTTGAGGGCTTGCTAGATCAAGAGGTGGAGAATAAAGAAGTTTTGACACTTGGTCTAGAGGACAAGGTGCAACCTACCCTGGGGATCATGACGAGGATGGTCAAAAAGATGAAAAGATCAAAGAGACGTCACAAGAAGTGCCCCAAGGCTAATGGGAATGTGCAAACATGGAGTAAGGGTGATGTACCCTTGTGTGGTAGCAAGCTCGATAACTCTCCCTCTATCTTGAAACAATTATGTGCATCATGATTTCAAGTTGTAGGTAAGAGGGCAACTTTCATATATGAAACCACCGTGAGATAAAAAGAGGTATGTTAAGCTCAGTGATGTTAAACAAGCGCTTCTTGGGAGGCAACCCAAGTCTTTATTGTTTTTCTAGGATTGGTTTAGTATTTGCATGAATAAGAGCATGAGTGTTGGTGTCTTGATCTTTACATGCTATTGCTGTGTTTTTTCTCGTGGATTATTGGTGTTTTTGTGTGATTAATTGTGATTGGTGAACTTTCTTGGTCGTTTGAGCATGTTTTCCAAGATTTGCTGGTCAGTTTTTCATAGTATATGCAGGCTCTGTATGTGTATGAGTGTATAGAAATTTTTCTGTATAGTCTATAATTTTTCTAAATCATCCAGAGAAGACACACGGCCGTGTGGAATTTTCATACTAGCTTGTGTTTCCATTCAGAGCTCATCCCGAGAGGACACAGGGACGTGTGAATCCCCCTGTGAATTACCTTGTGACAGTCACACGCCTATGGGTTATTTTCATACGGGAGTGTGGATCTTTACAGAGTTCTCAGACTCCATCCTGAGAAGACACAGAGGCATGTCAATTCCCCTGTGGATGACCCTGTGAACTACACACGGGCATGGGTAATTTTCACATGCTTGTGTGAAACTCTGCAGAGAGTTTTCCATCCCGAGAGCACACAGGGACGTGTGAGTGCCGTTGTGAGTACCCCTGTGAGCATCCACACGCCCGTGTGGAATTTCCACAGTGGCGTGTGGAACACTTAGCCATTTTCTCGGGAGGACAGAGAGGCCACAGGAGCGTGTGAGTGTCCCGTGGGTATGGCACACGGGTGTGGGTAATTTCTACACACTTGTGTGGATGTGTTTAGAGCCACTCAGAGCCTATCCCAAAAGTACATAGAGGCGTGTGTCTATCCCTATGAGCCTTCCTGTGGAGTCACACGAGCGTTGGTAATTTCCACATGCCTGTGTGGATGCACAGAACGCCAAGGGGCGTGAATTTTCTTTAAAATCTACATGTGCCTCCTCATTCTATAACTCCAAAATGCTCGAAAGACTCTTCTCTTTACTCTCCTGACCTTCCACCATCTATATATATGGATCTTAGGGTGTCTTCTTGCCGTATTCAAGGTTTTTGAGTTCCATCTCATCGGTAAACCACTCTTTCTCTTTCTCTTCAACAATCTTGATTTATTTTGCTTAAATTGATAACTATTGTTTTGATTTCATATTTAAATGGATGGTATATGTTTTAGAGTGATTTTAGAACAGATTTGTGATGCATTTTTGGATTTTTTGCAACCTTGCCATGCGGTTTTCACTCCCCGTGGATCCACACGGGTTTGTGGAATTTACACATGACTGTGTGGATTTTTGCAGTATTGATTTGTGAGTTTGGTTGATTGATTTTGTTTTCAATTCTTGCAGATATGATCCCTAGAACATAGAAAGTGGCCAGCAAGCATCCCCGAGAGCCCTCTCCGGAGCAGTTAGAGTTCACGATCCCCAAGCATCAGGCTCGTTTTGAGCGATTAGCGAAACTCAAGTTTGGACAATTGAGGTTTCCAGACTTGAGTGCATTGAGAGAGTTTCAGTTGGGAGATGATATGGCTAATGAGGTATAGGAGTTTCTTTCCATGGGTAGCTGGAGGAGATTATTGTCTATCTAAGAGCTAGATATTCGCATGCTCACACTGAGGTATTATCATCGTTTGAGTTTGACGGAGCATACAGTAGCTTCTCTATCATCGACGCTATTTAGTTCAGAGTATTTGGACAGCACCATTGCATGAGCGTCACATAGTTCTCCATTAGACTAGGTTTGTATGATGAGGCCTACATTAACACTAAGGAGTACAATCAGTTACCAACCAATTATCCGGGTAGTTTGACTCCTCAAAGAGCGTACAGAGCACTATGTGGCCAGGGTCAGTATGAGCCGGGGGTGTCCAAGGCCATGTGCCTTTCTCGACCTGCATACCATTACCTTCACACCATTCTGAGCAGGTCGGTGAACGGTCGTGGTGACAGTTCCGGGGTGTTGAGCCGGCAGGAGCTACTCTATCTATATTCGATGGTGTAGAGCGGGCTACTACACATGGGGTATATTTTGGCAGAATACTTGAGGTATCAAGGTTAGTATGCCGGGATCGGAGTCATTTTTTCATACCCTTATATTACTCGACTCATAATGGCGATGGGTCTCATGGATGCTATTCGTGGGGCCGAGAAGATTATAGTGTCGTCTCCCCTCGGCATTGAGACTATGAGACTGATAGGCATGGTTTGCAGATACAGACCAGGAGTCTACGTGATGGTCATTCCCCCACTAGAGATAGTCGAGGGAGAGGGAGAGGCAGTAGAGGGGTCTCAGCCTACGAAGGAGCCACCTCTAATGCGCATGTTTTCTCTATCCCGAGCCTATGATCGTTTTGAGAGGCTCGGAGTGTTGTAGGGGTGCTACGGGCAGAGATAGCTAAGGTTCACTCGACACAGGCTACGAACCACACAGAGGTGATGGCGCGTCTCGACATCTTACACTAGATTCTCGAGCGAGACGCAACCTCTCCCTTTGTGATCCAACCCAGAGCTCCACCGACTCCTCCGCCATCACCAGCACCACCATCATCACCAGCAACATCAGTATTATCTCCAGCAGCAATAGTAGAGATAGCAGAGCCCGACACCGACGCTTGAGGCATCTTTATTTTCTTTGTTCTTAGTTTTTGTATTTTATTTCTGCATTATTTTGGACTTGTACTACTCAGAAAAGATTCTCCTTCTGAGTTTATCTTTTATTTTTAGTCTTTCGAGTTGTATTTCATTTTTCGTATCTTTATATACTCGAGTTATTTTGTTTTTGTTGAGCTTCACTTAACCCCCTTATGTATACGTGCAAATGGTCTTATGAGTCTAGAATTTTAGGAATAGTCATGGACACGGTCAATGTGGCGTTCACATGGCCGTGTGTGCTCTAAAAATAATTTAAACTCAACTCTCATTGAATATAGCTCCATCAAACGTACAATTAGGAGTTCAAGGGAGTATTGTTTCAATTGCCATCTTCACACCTGTTTTTGATTGTTATACTTTTTAATGTGCTTGCATCCGTACATTGAGGGCAATGTACATCTTAAGTGTGAGGGGAGGGGGGTTCACATTACACATGTTCTATACTTATGCTTCATTGTTCATGCTCATGTAGCCAATGGCGGTTTAACTTAGTTGCAATACTTGTATTCTTGAGTTTAGGAGAATTTTTAACATTGAATTTTCTCATGCTCTACTTTTACTTGAATTCTTAGGAATTTTTGCCCGATTGACACTTGTTGCACTACTCACTCATTAAACCTTGTGGAAACTCAAAGTTTGATGTTTAAGGAACTATTTTAGTCTCCTACCAGATCCCTAGCGGAAAGAAGACTCTCGATGCCTCACACTACATATGACTGCTTAAAATTCTAGGTATTCCAAGTGATAAATCCAATGCCCAAATCTAGATCAAACCCTTTAGTCTAGACAAAAGATCCCTAATCGCAACTAAGCCTCGGTGGAGAGGGAACTCTCGAAGCCTCACTCTATGCAATTGCAAAGAACTTTTGGAATGTTGAGGTAGGATAAATCACATCGGAGCGAAAAAGGGGGCGTTCGGCTACCTCTCGACTCACCCTCTCAACCCTCTTCAACCTTAGTAAATGTAATCCTAATGGTGATGGTCACTCGTCAAAAGGATGATTAGAATAGGTTCTCAACCCTAGTGTCACTCTAAGGGAAAACCAAACATCAAGCACACAAGATTGAAACTCAAATAAATACTCAATTAAAGGAAACACAATAAAAGTCAATGAAACAAATGCATCCAAGGGTTTTCATGTCCAAGTAACCATTAGCGGTTTAGCTCTCCATAGAGTAATACAAAATCAAAGACATAAGCAAGTAAAAGTGCAAACAATCCATACAGATAACCCCCTTTTGTTCCATGTTGATGGTCTCCAAGAGCTGCTCCTTCTTCTCCAAAGACTCCTCCGTCGAGCCTAGGGCACACCTCGGTGAATCGATGTCATCGGCAGCTCTCCCAATAACTCTCTTTCGAATGAAATTGATGTTTAACAGTGTAGAAGTGCTCCAAAACCTTGCAAAACCTCTTCCAAACCCTAGCCATGCTCCCTCTCCAAGATAGAAAAAAAATCTCTAAATAACTTTTCAAAGCAATTATTTAAACCCTCAAATCGGGAATCCATACGTGCATGTAAAAAATCCACGCGCCCATGTCAAAAATCCACACATCCGTGTGGAATTTCCCCACCCCTATGTGGATTTTCAGCTTCATTAAAAACTGCTCAAATGAACTCCAAATTTCATACTGTTTTCTTCTGAGGC
Source organism: Dioscorea cayenensis subsp. rotundata (assembly GCF_009730915.1). Classification (NCBI taxonomy): domain Eukaryota; kingdom Viridiplantae; phylum Streptophyta; class Magnoliopsida; order Dioscoreales; family Dioscoreaceae; genus Dioscorea; species Dioscorea cayenensis. The sequence continues at coordinate 9,513,525 of NC_052486.1, forward strand.
CACCCGGATGGACACACATCCTTGTGGTAACTCATGGGCCATTTCTTGATGCATAAAAACCATATGGGAGAGCTTTTGAAATCTTCAAACAACCTGGAACATGAGCTTGTGACTGCCTTTGTGCCCTTCTACATCCCCAATTTACTTGAACTCTTTAGAAGTTGGCACACACCCTCATATGTATAATCACAGCTTGTATCTTGCTCATTAAGTTACACAAAAAAACACCAAAAAGAACCTCCATGACCTATTTTTGCATTCTTTCTCCGCAACATGCCTTCATAATCCTAAATGCACAAATGAACACAAAAACACAATAATGAGCTATAAAACATGATTAAAACAATGGTTTATGTAAGTAAAATATACTAATTAATATGCATACACAAATACTTATCAATATATATATTCACATTACTTTAAAGTTTCAAGCTTTATTCAACTTGTAGTACCCTTTTATCTTCTAATTCATAAAGTTTCACATGGTCCTCGATAGTTACTCACATCTTCAATCATAACTTTTCCTTATATTATATGCTTATGTGCACACCAATCTCTCTGGTAATAATCACCACCATTATCAAATTAGAGACACTTGATCCTCAACCTTGTCTCCTTTTAAGAGGAGATTTCTACCTTTTAAAATTTGCAAAGAAGTTAGACTTTTATTTGATAGCAAAAATAATGGCTTCCTACTTGAATCATTAATTATGATCACAATGTAGGAATTTCTGCCTAAGAATTTTAAGGAAACAGGCCCCTCACATTTATATAGATCAATTCAAACATTTAACTTTAATTATCCTTTGTATCTTAGATATATATTAGGTATCATTTTACCATCTTTTCCAAATGTGAAAGATACCACTTAGTCATTTGAACCAAAGAACAAATGCAACATACTTTTTTCCTTTCCTTTTGCCATAATCATTGCTCTTTTGGTAATGTCCCGGTAATTGTTTCTAAATAACATATGATATCCCTTTTTGTCTAGTTTGCTAGTAGATATAATATTATTCTTTAAGACTAGTATCTGTTTAACATCTTGCAGAAGAAAAGTAACACCATTAGATAGTTTTAACAAGATTATTTATTTTTTAACAATCTTACAAATTTATCTATTACCACAATAACATGCCTAAATTTGTTTAATATAATTGAAAAACCAAAATTTACAAGAAATTCAACAAAAGGAATCTCTATAATTGATCAACACATCAAACTTTATGTCCATAAAAGAGGATAAATATAGATCAGCATATGCATTATTTAGGCTATGAACGTTAACATTATCTCCTACTTTGTTCTTGTTTGCCTCATAATAGTCCTTCCTTGTATGGTCTTTTGATTTGTAATTTTTATAAATCAATTTTATCTTACTTTTGGATGGTGATCTTCCTCTCTACTTTGAAACTCCCCTTGTTTAACTCCTACACTTTTTTTTTTTTGCCTATTTCTTTCAACATATTAAGATGTACTAAGAGATCTATCATACTTCTTGTTATATGATAGTTCATAACAATGCTTACCACCCTCTTAAATGTAAGAGATGCACTAGCCACTTCTGCAATATTGAAATCATCTAAATGATCAAGAACGGACTTTATTTTAGACATTTGACAAGGTCTCCTTGTGTATATCCCGCAAGTGCATGGGTTTGTCGAAGTAATAATCCCGGGTGAGCGGGTATCGAATCCACAGGGAGTAGGGAGTAAAGACACTTAATTCGATTCTTAGCTATGTGGAATATCAACAATGATTCAATTCTCAACAATTAAAAGCAACAAGTAAGAGAGCAAAAGTAAGGAGGAGGTAAGGCAATCGATAAAGATAGGGTACTCGGATGATGCTTCACCTAGGATAATCGCTTCAAGTGCAAGAACTCTCTATTATGCTTCCTAATCAATGCAATGGTGAGTTGTGGAAATCCTTACATACATAGTCCCAAATCTAAGGTCAACTATGCCTAACTCTATTCATGTCCCGGAGGAGAGATTAAATAACCTCTCAACCTTGCACTTGAATAAAGTTGCAATGAGCTCTAGGGATTCTAGGTGATAAATCTTTTCCTAATTATAGACCTAACCCTTTGGTCCAGGCGGAAGGTCCCTAACCACAATTAAGCCCTAGATACTAAGATCCCCTCAACGCTTCACTCCGTTGCACGCGCAACTAAGCCCCAGCGGAGATTCATCCATTAGACCATTCACTCTATTATGGCCGCAAAGAACTCGAGGAACGGAGGTAGAATCTATCACGTCGTAGGGGAAAGGGGACGCTCCTGTATCTCTCGACTCACCCTCTCAACCCTCTCCAACCTAGCTTTGTCTAACGCTCGTGGTGTGTCACTCACTCACAAGGTTACCAACAAGAACTCTCAACCCTAGTGTTACTCTAGCGAAAATGTTCATACAATCAAGCATTCAAGGTTGGAACTCACAATAAACATCAATTTATTGAAAGCATAATAAAGAAGTTCAATGAAACGAATACATCCTAGGGTTCACAATCACCCAAGTACCCACTAGGGGTTTAGCTCTCCATAGAGCTAAGTACAATCAAAGAAATCGAATGTAAAAGCAATGAATCCATTAAGAAACCCCCTCGATGGTCGTGTCGATGGTCTTGTGGAGAGTCCTCTACTCATCGCAAGGGATCCTTTGTCCGGCCTAGGATACACCTCGCCGGATCGGTGCCGATGAAAGCTCTCCCAATAACCTTCTTCCAAACGACGCGCGATGTTGGAGCCGTAGAACCTCTCCAAAAACCTAGCCAATACCCTTCAAAACCCTAGCCGAAGCCCTCTCTCAAGTTGGGGAAAAGATGGAGAAAAGAATAGCAAAATCGGGGCTAAATCGGCTTTAAATAAGGCTGGAATCGGGCGACTCCACAGGCGTGTACGGTACACGCGCCCGTGCGGAATTTCCACACGGCCGTGGATAATTTCCACACGCCCGTATGGATTCTCTGTTTCTCTGATTTCTCCAATCCAATAGTGCCTAATCTTATATAAATATTATCTCTGGCTTCTTCTAAACTAGTGGTTAGTAAAAATATTTCTAAAGGAGATAATCTTTAATTTGCATATTCTAGCCAATAAAAGTTTTCCCCATTAAACTTATTAGCTTTTCCCTTCCACATCATATGACATTGCTACCACTAGAACCCCTTCGAGTGTCAAACTTCATAAACAAAGTTCTTCATACAATCATTCAGAAAAATGGATAAAACTCCAATTGAGAAAGAAATATCAAATTGAAATACCCCTTGCATGTGTGTACCACAAGTGCACGAGTGTCGAAGTAATAAAGTACACAAGGGGTGGGTAGTCGAATCCATACGGAATAGACTCTAGAAACAAGTAGTATTATTGCTAATTAGCTAAAGTGATAATCAATTGGTGATTTTGTTCAAGATGTTAATGAAATAAAATGACAAGCAAATAAGTAAAGGGTAAAAGGAAGAGGCAATCAATTATAAACCAGGTTACTCAGACAATGCTCCCCCTAGGACTATTGTTTCAAGTCCAAGACTAACACTATGCTTCCCTAATTAAGATTTAAAGAGTCGTGGAAATCCAAAAGCACACCGTCCCAAATCTAGAGTCAACTATGATTAGCTTTCTACGTATGCCTCGGTGGAAAGGAAGACTCTCAACACCTCACATTGCTTGGGACTGCTTGGGGTTCTAGGGACTCTAAGTGATAAATCCTATTCCCAAATCAAGATCAAACCCTTTGGTCCAGGTGAAGGATCCCTAATCACAACTAAGCCCCAGTGGAAAGAATCTCTCAACATTTCACTCTGTTGTGCCTGCACAACTAAGCCCTAGTGGAGAGGATCTATCAACACTTCACTCTTTTGTGATTGAAAAGAACTCTTGGAATGTGGAGATATGATAAATTATATCAGAAGAGAAAGGGGACATTTTGCTAACTCTTGACTCACCCTTTCAACTCTCTTCAAGTCTAATCCTAATGGTAATGGTCACTCGTCAAAAGGATGACTGGATCGATTCTCAACCCTAGTATCACTCTAAGGGAAAACCAAACCATAAGCATACAAGATTGAAACTAATTCAAAGGAAAAATAATAAGAGTCAATGAAACAAATCATCCTAGGATTTATAAGTCCAAGCACCCACTAGGAGTTTAGCTCTCCATGGAGCAATACAAAATCAAAGATGAAATCAAAGATAAATGCAAACTATCCATAAAGATAACCCTTTATTGTCGGTGATCATGGTCTTCAAGAGTCGCTTCTCATTCTCTAAGGACTCCTCCGTCGAGTTTAGGGCACACCTCGCAGAAAGGATACCGTCAAAAGCTCCCCCAACAACTTTCCTTCGAAGGAAGCCGATCTTGAATGGGCTAGAAATGCTCCAAAACCTAGCAAAAACCTCTCCAAACCTTAGCCACACTCTCTCCCCAAAAATAGGAAAAAAGAATTCCTCAAACTCTCTTCAGTCGGCCTTTTAAACACAAAAATCAGAAATTCAAACGCCTATGTGGAATTTCCACATGGGCATGTCGATTCTCTGTTTTTCTGATTTTCATACTGCATGAACATTAACTTCTACAGTATCTGTGAATAGTACTTTGCTGCAATGATGTCGAATTCCTCTTCTTCCATTGAGGCCACACGGTTGGGGCCACACCAGTGTGGTAGGTCATGTCTCTTCTTCTCTTTCAAATGTGTTGATGAAGCTCTTGAAAACTCTGCATAGGCTAGAGCATGAGTGTGTGACTGCCGTTGTGCCCTTCCAACTAGTAACTAGACTTGCACACTCTTGGATGTTGGCACACACCCTTACGCGTATGATCACAGCTGGTGTCTTGACCCTTCTTCCACATAAGAGAATCCTCAAAATCTGTGTTCATGACCTATTTTTGCTACCTTTGTTCTTATACTGCCTCCACAACCCTAAATGCACAAAAGAAGACAAAAACACACGAATGAGCTATAAAACCTGATAAAAGCAATGCTCGTTATAAGTAACATGTACTCAATAATATGCATACACAAGCACTTCTCACAAATAAAAAAGAATCATATAAAATTAATTTCTCGAAGACATGGGAATTATGTGGTTAAGCAATTTACTTAATCCACCTAACACAATACTGTGATGTACTAAGTAAGTAATCTCTCATGTTTAGTACAAATGATCCTAATGAGTGTACAAGATTCATATATTGTATATTACTTTGTACATTCTTTTGGCATGAACTAGATTCATATTGTGGAATTCGATGCTAAATATAGTGTGTTTCACATTCTAAGGCTTAGGGCAGCATTTCAAGATGAGAGAAAGCCAAAATAAGTACTTCAGACCTTAAATGATAAAGTTAGAGCTCTCTTAGAACCATTTGAATAAGGACAAGGTAAAGCTAGATGGCCTACAGGCAACTTATGGCTAACTTTACGGCCGAAAGTAGATTCTAGAGAACCTTGCGGGTATGCTTATGCATGTAAGGGGGGATTCAGACCCAAATCAGAGAACCTTATAGACAAGGCTTACGCCTGTAAGGATGCCCATAAGGACCATCCAGAGGAGTTTACGATAATAGCATACGCCTGTAAGGGCAGTCATAAAAAGTAACATAGTGAGGTTTACGGTCCAGAGTTGACAGCCGTAAGCTAAACCGTAACATAAACATAATACCTTACGTATGTGATTTATGACCGTAAGTGGTCCTGTAAAGCTCATGACTATCTTCTCTAGCTCAGTTACGGCCACGTCCTTACACCCGTAAGCAGTCCTTAAGCTGTCGGGTATAAATAGATCTAATGAGGATTTTTAGGGCATTCTTGGCTTGTCTTTTGGGTGATTCTTTGAGGCGGAGTTAGAGAAGAAAGGGGACGAATCTCCAGCACTTAAGTAGCGATTTAAAGGGAGATTTGGATCCATATTTAAGGGGATTGGAGGTCATAGCCATCAATCTCATCTTGGAAGAATTCGTGAAAGCTTTCTTAGGGCTTCTTTGGTGATTCTTCATCAGAACGATTAAGAAAGGGGTTTCATGGATATAATGTTTTCTCTTATTATTTGTATCTTGGACGCTTGCCCTCCATTAATGGAGTGCTAATTTGTAGATGTTTGGGCATGTTGAACTCTAAGGTTTATACTTTTGACATTGGTTGTTGGATCTTTGATGCTTTAATTATTTTCTTTACTGTAATCATATCTATTTGAGTCTAATTGTGTGATTGAATGCTTGATTGCTAACGAGGCAAAAGCCCTAGTCACCATATTTAGTATTACTACGTGACGAGAAGAAATTCCCACCTAGAATAGACTTGCCAAAATTTGAGATGATAGTGAGTACACCTCTGATTAGAGTACTTTAGAGACTTTGTATCCCTTAATGCTTCCAAGTGGGCTAGTGATAATCTTTGTGCTCTTTGCAATCATGTGGAGTGGATTTTAGTAGAAATCGCATTTCTGCTATGCATTCACATTAGGGGTAATCTATCTCTTTAGGGGAGATTATCTATTTAAAAGATTATCATCAACCCACAATAAGGTTTTATAGAGTGTTAATTCAATTGTGTGGATATCTACATCAGCTTTGCACCTATTCAGTTACTATTGACCTAAGAAATCAAGGTTTAGTATAATTATGAAAATCTTTCGGTTCAAAAAGGATTGCATGTTTAGACAACCTTTGCCCTGCACCTCATAACCCTATGCTATACTCGGACATCGCTTTCTTTCTTGACTTCTCGCCTATTATTTCCCGTATTTTCTTATATTTGCTTGCTTTTGTTCACACACACAACATTTGATCATTTAGGCTTTTTTTTTATTTAGAGTTATTACTAGTATTCATTTTCTTCCTTGTGGACTGACACTTTATACTTACGCACACTTTATTATACGATAGACGCATACACTTACATCTCTATCAGTTCCTCCCTAAGCATGTAATGCATTTGGCAAAGATGATACATAAATTCATTAGCAAGCAACATTTTTAATCCCAATAGTTAACTATTATGGAGTAACCTTTCATGCTAAATAGATAATATAAGCCACTGAGAGAGTAACTTGTTTCACTAAGTAAAGAGTATGACATACTAAGTGAGTAATCTCTATGATTAGCAAATAAGTTCCTTTCTAAGCTTATAATGTATTTGACCAAGTTGATGCTTAAATAGTTCATTATAAACAATATTCTTGATCATTCTATTAAGCTATTAAGTGAGTAATTATTATTATAAAGTAGAGAGTACAACTTATTAAATGAGTAACCTCTTCCACAGAGTTTGTTGTGACCTACTAAGTGTGTAATCTCTTCTAGTAAACATCTAGTGATCCACAAAGTGAGTAACCTCTTATGTTAGTTTGATAGATTGATAAGTGCTTATGTGATAAGAATGAGAAGTATTCTCTCCTTTATGTTGAGCATTACTTTTAGCAGGTTTAAGCGCTAATACATGTGTATTTCGGTTCTTTTGTGCATGTAGGGTTGTGAAGATAAGTATTGAGAATAAAAGCCAAAAGTAGATCGTAAACGCATTATTTGGTGGAATCTTAGAAGGAACAAACGCGAAGACAGAAGTGGGACTCCAAGATACTTGAATGTGTGCCAACCTCCATGAATTCAAGTCACTACAATGCGTTAGAGGGAGCACAAAGGCAGTCAGATTTGCGTATCCCGACTTGTGTATTGATAACAAGACCTTCTCCAATGAAGCTTTTGATTGAAGAACACGTGAGATCTACGGCATAAACGTGTGCCCGTTTATGTTTCCTTGATGAAAAGTGTGGAATTGAAAGTGTTTTGGCCGAGTACTATAGCAGGGTAATATAGTAAAATACTGTAGCAGGTACTGTTCACAGCCAGCCGAAAACAGGATTTCCAGAGAATCCACACAGGCGTGTGGAAATTCCCCACGCCAATGTGGAAATTCTACAAGCCCATTGGAAAAATCCACAGGGGTGTGTGGATTCCCGATTCCAGCACTATTTAAGCCGCAATTCAGCACGATTTTTGGGATCTTCTTTTCTCCTTTTCTCCAACTTCCATCCATATTTCGAGAGGCCGTCAGCTAGGGTTTAGAGAGGCTTTTGGCACATCTTTGGAGTGGTTCTAAAGATATAACACCGCGCTCGACTTGGAAAAAGGTTATTGGGGGAGCTTTCGTCGGACCGATCCGGTGAGGTGTGCCCTAGGCCGGACAAAGAGACCTTTAGAGAAGACTTGGCTACTCCATAAGACAATTGACATGACTACCGAGGGGATTTTCTTATGAAACACTTGTTTTTACTTTCAATTTCCTTATTGATTGTATTGTGCTCCATGGAGGGCTAAACCGCCTTGTGGGTACTTGGATTTTGTAAACCCTAGAATGTTATTAATCTTTTATTATGCTTTCCTTAATTGATGTTTCAATTGAGTTCCAATCTTGAATGCTTGTTGAATGATTTCTCCCTTAGAGTGACACTAGGGTTGAGAGTCCATCTTGGTAATCGTTGTAGATGAGTGACACACTATTAGGGTTAGACATTGCCTGATTAATGAGGGTTGAGAGGGTGAGTCGAGAGGTAGCGGATCATCCCCTTTCCCCTCTGGTGTGATTTATCCTACCTCCATTTCCTTGAGTTCTTTGCAGTCACAATAGAGTAAAGTTCTAGAGGATGAACTCCGCTGGGGCTTAGTTGCGCGAGCAACAGATTGAAGCGTTGAAGTGACTCTAGTGTCTGGAGCTTAAATATGACTAGGGGCCTTTCGCCTGGACCAAAGGGTTATGTCTATATATAGGAAGAGGGTTTATCACTTGGATTCCCTAGAACTCCATGCAACTTTACACAGTGTGAGGTGTTGAGATTGAGAGATTTCTCCGCTGGCACATAGTATAGAGTTAGTCACGGTTGACCTTAGATTTGGGACCGTCTGGTTAAGGATTTCTACGACTCATTGAGCATTGATTAGGAAATATAATAGTGGGTCTTACACTTGAAACATTAATCATAGGAGGAGCATTGTCCGAGTACCCCACTTCTATCGATTGTCTTACCTCTCACTTACTTGCGTCTCTCATTCTTGTTTCTTTTATCTTTGTTCACATTACATTTAATCGACACTATCATTGTTCCCTTTCACGTGGTTAAGTAGCAATTTAAGTATTTTTACTGCCTACTCCCTGTGGATACGATACCCCCACTCACCTAGGATTTATTACTCGACATACCTGTGCATTTGCGGGTCACTCGCAAGGGGCGTTGTCAAGTCTTTGGCGCCATTGCCGGGGAGTAGGAGTTTAGTGATTTTTTGCACTTTGATATCTTAGATATTCATTCATTTATTTTTCTATTTCATATCTTCTTATTCTATCATCGCTCTAATTTTTGTTTTTTTAATTTGGTGTAGCTCCAGGTTATGACCCGAGGGAACCCATCGACATTGCTTGAAGGTGATCCTGAACTTGATCATACACTTAGAAGAAGGGGTAAAGAACCTTTACCAGAACCGTAGAATCTAGCTGAAGTGGAAGTTGAAGGATCTGACAACATGGCGGAACATAATAAATAACAGAGAACACTCTCAGATTACGCCAGACCGTCAGTATTGGGAACACAATCTAGCATTATGTGGCTCCCAATCACAGCTCCGAATTTTGAGCTAAAGCCGGCATTCACACAATTCAATGGTTTGGTCGATGAGGATCCAAACCAGTCACATAGAGAATTTCTTGGAAGTGTGTGATATGCTCAAAATCAATAGTGCTACAGATGTTGCCATCAAGTTGAAAGCCTTCCCATTTTCCTTAAAGGGGAGAATGAAGAAGTGGCTACACTCATTACCTAGAACATCGATCACTACATGGGAGAAGATGGTAGAAGCTTCCTTGCCCGTTATTTTCCTCCCAGAAAATCTGCAAAGCTTAGGAATGAGATCTCGTCCTTTGTGCAAATGGAATTGGAGTCTCTATTCGAGACATGGGAAAGGTTCTAGGAACTCCTATGAAAATGTCCTCAACATGGATTTCCAGAGTGGATGATTATTCAGACTTTTGACAATGGTTTAAACCCAAGTACAAGACAGTTACTTGATGCAGTGACAGGAGGTACCTTAGGTAGCAAGACCCCCGGAGAAGCCTGGCAATTAATTGAAGAAATGGGGTTGAATAGCTACCAATGGAATGCTAGGGAGATGAAGAAAGTGGCCGGTATCCATGAGATCGATGCGGTTACATCGTTCGCGGCCCAAGTGGAGGCATTGAGTAAGAAGTTAGACATTATAACTTCTTCGAGATTGCCGGCCGTAACGAGTTGTGATGGATGTGGAGGGGGACATGGCGCATCCCATTGCCCGATAGCTGTTTGTGGTACATCCTCCGTTGAGCAAGTTGACTATGTGGGTAATGCAATGAGAAACCAAGGCAATCCTTATAGCAATACCTACAATACGGGTTAGAGGAAACCACCCTAATTTCTCATGGAACTACCAAGAGCAACAAAAGGAAACCGCACCACCGGGTTTCCAACAACAATAAGCCCCGAACATGGAGGATAGAGTTTCAGTCTTGGAGACCTAGATGACTGATTTAAAGAAAGCCTTGACTAGATTTGTACAATCATCGGATACACAGTTCCAATCGGTTAAGGCTACACTTCGCAACAACACCGCTTCATTGTACAACCTAGAGAATCAAGTGGGGCAAATCGCAAAGACTATATCAGAGAGACAACAATGTAGTTTGCCTAGTAATATTGAAACCAACCCACACAAACATGTGAAGGAGATTACTTGAGAAGTGGTCGTGAGGTGGAGGGCAAACTTCCTAGTGAGAAGACCAATGTTGAGGCACCGGAGATCGTGAAGGTTGAGGAAAGAGTTAACAAAGAAAAAGAGGTGGCACCCCCACCTTACAAGGCAAGAATCTCTTATCCTTCAAGATTGAAGAACGACCAAAATGATGAGCAATACAAGAAGTTCTTGGCTCCATTTAAGCAATTGCACATCAACATTCCTTTTCTAGAGGCGTTGTCTCAAATGCCTCGGTATGCTAAGTTCTTGAAAGATCTTTTGACCAACAAGAGGAAATTGGAAAAGAGTGCATCGGTGATCTTAGATGCATCTTGCTCGGCGGTCTTGTAAAAGAATATGCCGAACAAGAAGAAAGAAATAGGAAGCTTCATTATCCCGTGTAACATTGGCAATTTGGGTGAAGAGATGGCATTGGCGGACTCAGGTGCCAGTATCAACGTCATGCCATACTCTTTCTTTCAGAAGCTTGGCTTGGGAGAGCCTAGGCCCACTCGGATGACATTGTAATTGGCGGACCGAACAGTGAGACATCCGAGGGACATTATTGAAAACGTGCTTGTCAAGGTGGACAAGTACATATTTCCTATACACTTCGTAGTGTTGGATGTCGATGAGGATGCAGATGTTCCTTTGATACTTGGGAGGCCATTCTTGTGCACTTCCAAGGCATTGATCGACATAGACGGCGGGGAGTTGACACTGAGGGTTGGAGATGACAAGCTCACATACCGTCTTGCCGAAGCCATGCAACATTCTCTTGACTTTAATGATACTTTATATTTTCTTGACACTACTGATGAACTAGTCGATGAATATGTGCAGGAAATGCTGAATTCGGACCCATACGAGGGGTTGCTAGACCAAGATGAGGAGAACGAGGAGTTGATGATGCTTGGTCTAGAGGATAAAGTACTACCTACTCCGGGGATCATGAAAAATATGCTCCAGAAGATGAAGCAAGCGAGAAGACGCCACAAGAAGCGCCCCAAGGCTGTTGGGAATGTGCATGAAAAGAACAAGGGTGATAAGCCCTCAAGTGGTAACAAGCTCGACAACTCTCCATCTACCATCAAGAGGTTATATTTATCATGCTTCCAAGTCATGGGTAAGAGGGAAACCTTCATCTATGAGCCCCTGTGAGGTAAGACAAAATACGTCAAGCTTAATGACGTTAAACAAGCGTTTCTTGGGAGGCAACCCAAGTCTTTACTGTTATTCTAGTTTTTAGTTTAGTGTTTGCATGAATAAGGTTTTGAGTGTTGGCGTGCGTCGGCCCCTGTGGGTCTCCCCTTTGGAGTCACACGGGCGTGGGTAATTTCCACACGCCTGTGTGGATGTACAAAAACTCTAGAGTCATGGGTTTTCTTTAAAATCTTTTCGAGTTTCTTCATCTTCACACTCCCAGGCATTTGGAAAACACTTTCCTTTACTCTCCTGATCTAATACCGGTGATTTAGAGGTGTGTTACTTGAATTTTGGGCCGAATTCGAAGGTTTTATCTTCAGCTTTTAGTAAACCCTCAATTCCTCCTTTCTTCGCTATAACTTGATTTTAGTCGATTAAAATGATGAATGTTGCTTCGTTTCTACATTTATACGGTTTATACATGCTTAGAGTGAAGTTAGAAACAACATTAAGGTGTATTTTTGGTTTTGTGAGGTGCGGCCGTGCGGTTTTCACACCCCGTGGATCCACATGGGCGTGTGGAAATTCCACACGACCATGTAGAAATTCCACACGACCATGTAGAAATTCCACACGATCGTGTGGAAATCTGCAGAATCAATTTTTGAATGTTTTTTATCGAATATATATTTTCATTTTGCAGATATGGCACCATGATCGAAGAAGCAAGCTGAGAAGCGTTCGCGTGACTCATCCCTTAAGGTAGAGAATATGGGATTTGCTGTTCCCGAGCACCAAGTTCATTTTGAACGATTATCAAGACTTAGGTTCAGACAGACTTGCTTCTTAGATACGAGTGTATTGCGAGATATATAGCAGGGAGATGAGCTGGCAGATGAGGTAGAGGATCTCATCTCGGTGAGAGGTTGGAGACAGTTACTAACGTTTAGAGAGCCTGCCATCTATGCACTTACACTTGAGGTTTTATCCTCGTTCGAGTTTGATAGGTCCTATGCCGGATTTGACAATGTCGACGCTATACAGTTTAGAGCAATTGGACAGTACCATGTTATGAGCATCACACAGTTCTCGATCCGGTTGGGCCTCTATGATGAGACCTTTACGGCCACTGAGGAGTACAAGCGACTATCGACCGATTATCCTGGTTCTTTGACTCCTCAGTGAGCATATAACAGTTTATACGGCTAGGGACAGTATGAGCCAGGCGTGTCCAAGGCCACGGGCCTTTCTCGACCTATATACCGCTATCTTCACGCCATTCTGAGCAGGTCTGTGAATGGCCGTGGTGATAGTACCGGCGTCCTGAGCTGATAGGAGCTTTTTTACCTTTACTCGATGGTTCAGAGATAGCCTATCCATTTGGGCCACATACTAGCCGAGTATCTGCGCCACCAGGGCCAGTACTTCAAAGTTGGTGTCATCTTCTCAGGCCTGTACATCACCATACTCGTTATGGGCATGGGTTTGTTAGAGGCCATACGAGGGGCTGAGAAGATTATTGTGCCTTCACCGTTAGGCCTGGACACATTGCGATTGATGGGATTGGTGCGCAGACACAATACAAGGGTGTATTTACTAGTTTCACCCATTCCATAGGTAGCAAAGGGAGAAGATGATGATACAGAGGATCCTCCGCCAAACCCCGAGCCTCAGCTCATGCAGATGGATACCGAGGCACCTCCCCAAGCACAGGAGCCACCTTCAGTACGCAGCCCATGATCGATTTGAGAAGCTTGAGAGTGCTGTGGGGGTGCCACAGAGTAATCTAGCCGAGGTTCGTGCGCTACATGCGGCGAAGCATGCGGAGGTGATGTCTCGTCTCGATATTCTATAGCAGTTATTAGAGCGAGATGAGGCATCACCATTTGTGATGAGACCCCGGACCCCTCCGACTCCTCCAGCACCATTATCACCGGTTCATGCACCGATCGATCCACCTGTTCCACCACCAGCAGCAGCAGTAGAGCCAATCTCCGACAACACCAATGCTTGATGCGTCTTTGCTTTACTTTGTGTTTTTATTTTTCTTCGTTACTTTCTACATTCTATTTTGGACTTATACACTCAGAAAGGATTTTCCTTCTAAGTTTATCTTTTATTTTTGTTTTGTTGTCTCGAGTTGTAGTTCATTACATCTATCTTTTATATATACTTGAGTTGTTTTTGTTTTTATTGAGCTTCACTGAACCCCCCATGTGTATGCATGCAGATGGTCTTATCGGTATGAGAAATGAGAACTAGTCATGCACACGGCCAATGTGAGTCGTGTGTCCTTCACAACCTATTGGAACTTTACTCCCAAGGATTTAGCTCCATCAAACGCAACACTACGAGTCAGGGGAGTATTGTTTCAATTGCCACTCCCACATTTATGCTTGATTGATTTATTTTCTATTATGCTTGCATGGTACATTAAGGACAATGTGCATCTTAAGTGTGGGGGGAGTTCACGTTGCACATGTCCTTTATATAAATTTTGATTGACATACATGTTTAGGAGAATTTTAACATTGAATGTTTTCATGCTCTAGTTTGTTCTTGAATTTCCAAGAATTTTTGCCCGATTGATACTTTTCGCACTACTCACTCTTGAACTCTTTTGGAAACTCAAGTTCGATGTTTAGGGACTAATTAGTTTTGTTTCTTGTGATATTTTGCTAAAAAAATGGAAAAAGGAAAGGAAGAAAAAAAATAGATATATTGTTTAGTTGTGCATTTTGGGTGGAAAGAGCTACCACCTATGAAGTATGAAGCTACTCTCATAAGTTGGATACTAGTTATGCCCTAATGAGAGAAAGAGCTATCTCATGGGATGAGTGAAAGCTACAACCTCGGTAGAAAGAGCTACCACCTCGAAAGTGTGAAAGCCACCTTAGCGGCCGCTTGGGAAACGGCTACCTTAGAGGATGTGTGAAACTACTACCATCTTTTTATTTTGTTATGTTTTGTAGATAAATAAGTCCCTTATACTTATAACTTTTTGGAGTATACTTTGGGTTGAATTGAGTGAGTTTACACACACTTACGAGTTTCGGGTTTGTTATCCTTTTTATTCGAGTTTTTAGCTAGAGCATTAATTTTTCGTATTTAGTATTGAAATTCCCCTTACTTGTAGAATGCTCTCCTTGCATAACCTAAGGCTGAGCACTTTCAATATTTCCTTCTTTTATGCTTCAATGTGTTATTTTTGCTTGAAGACAAGCAAAAGCTTAAGTGTGGGGTAGTTTGATAAGTGCTTGTGTGATAAGAATGAGAAGTGTTCTTTCCTTATGTTGAGCATTACTTTTAGCAGGTTTAAGCGCTAATAAATGTGTATTTGTGTTCTTTTGCGCATGTAGGGTTTTAAAGCTAAGTATTGAGAAAAGAAGCCAAAAGTATATCGTAAACGCATTATTTGGCGGAATCTTAGAAGGAACAAACGCGAAGACACAAGTGGGACTCCAAGATATTTGAATGTGTGCCAACCTTCATGAATTCAAGTAACTACAATGAGTTAGAGGGGCACAAAGGCAGTCACATTTGCGTATCCCGACTTGTGCATTGATAACAAGACCTCCGCCAATGAAGCTTTTGATTGAAGAAGACGTGTGATCTACGGCATAAACGTGTGCCCGTTTATGTTGGCTCGATGAAAAGTGTGGAATTGGGAGTGTTTTGGCCGAGTACCTTAGCAGGTTAATGTAGAAAAATACTGTAGTAAGTACTGTAGAAGTTACTGTTCACAGCCAGCCGAAAATAGAATTTCCAGAGAATTCAAACGGGCGTGTGGAAATTCCCCACGCCCGTGGAAAAAATCCACATGGGCATGTGGATTCCCGATTTCAACCTTATTTAAGCCGCGATTCAGCCCAATTTTTGGGATCTTCTTTCCCCTTTTCTCCAACTTTCATCCATCTTTCGAGAGGCCGTCGGCTAGGGTTTAAAAAGGCTTTTGGCACGTCTTTGGAGTGGTTCTAAAGATTCAACACCGCACTCCACTTGGAAGAAGGTTATTGTGGGAGCTTTAGTCGGCACTAATCCTACGAGGTGTGCCCTAGGCCGGACAAGGGGACCTTTGGAGAAGACTTGGCTACTCCACAAGACCATCGACACGACTACCGAGGGGATTTTCTTATAGAACACTTGTTTTTACTTTCGATTTCATTGTTGATTGTATTGTGATCCATGGAGAGCTAACCCCCTAGTGGGTACTTGGATTTTGTAAACCCTAGGATGTTATTGTTTCATTAATCTTTTATTATGCTTTCCTTAATTGATGTTTCAATTGAGTTCCAATCTTGAATGATTGTTGAATGATTTCTCCCTTAGAGTGACACTAGGGTTGAGAATCCATCTTGGTAATCGTTGTAGATGAGTGGTACACTACAAGGGTTAGACATTGCTTGATTGGAGAAGGTTGAGAGGGTGAGTCGAGAGGTAGCGGAGCGTCCCCTTTCCCCTTCGGTGTGATTTATCCTACCTCCATTTCTTTGAGTTCTTTGCAGTCACAATAGAGTGAAGTTCTAGAGGATGAATTCCGATGGGGCTTAGTTGCGTGAGTAACAGAGTGAAGCGTTGAAGTGACTCTAGTGTCTGGGCTTAAATGTGACTAGGGACCTTTCACCTGGACCAAAGGGTTATGTCTATACATAGGAAGAGGGTTTATCACTTGAATTCCCTAGAACTCCATGCAACTTTACACAGTGTGAGATGTTGAGACTGAGCGATTTCTCCCCGTGGACATAGTGTAGAGTTAGTCACGGTTGACCTTAGATTTGGGACCGTGTGGTTAAGGATTTTCACGACTCATTGAGTATTGATTAGGAAATATAATAGTGGGTCTTGCACTTGAAACATTAATCCTAGGGGGAGCATTGTCCGAATACGCCACTTCTATCGATTGTCTTACCTCTCACTTACTTGAACCTCTCATTCTTGTTTCTTTTATCTTCGTTCACATTACATTTTATCGACACTATCATTGTTCACTTTCACGTGGTTAAGTAGCTATTGAAATATTTTTACTGCCTACTCCCTGTGGATACGATACCCCACTCATTTAGGAGTTATTATTTGACAAACCTGTGCACTTGCGGGTCACACGCAAGGGGCGTTGTCATAGATTAACATGCTAAGTAATTAATTTCTCACTCTAAGTGAATATGCTCCCTTAAAAGATATAATATATTTGGCTTAGTCTATACATAGAGAAATCATTAACAAACAATAATTTTTATTGCATTAGTTAGCTAAGTGAATGACGTCTTTCCCTGTGTGGATGGTATCGACCAACATGTAACCTCTCATACTAAGTAGATATGTTTCTATCTAAGAATATAATGTATTTGTATCGGACGTTTCATTAACAAACAATATTTTTATCCCACTAGTTTGCTATTATTTGAGGAAACACTTCTTCTAAGCAGGAAGTATAACCCACTAAGCAAGTAATTAATCTCTTCTGCTAAGCAGATAGTGTGAGCTGCTAAACAAGAAATATCTTGCTCTAAGAGAATATATGTTATTCTTTAAGCAAATAGTGCATTTGACTAAGCCGGAACATAAATAATTTGTAAACAAACAACATTGTTGAAAACATTATGGTTTGATTCTTTTTCAATATGGTCAATCAGGCCTTCTCTTTGTTATCGATGGTAAAGTTGGAATTCTTGATTGTAAATTGACATACTTTGATAAAAATGATTGAAACAAATGGCTTGACCACGTACCAACACGCTGTAAATTTAAAGATTTCAATAAAATACAAAATATGTAAAGGAATATAGAGTGATTAGCTGTAAAATTCTAAATAAATTTTAAATATTTTGAGAGTTTGAAAAAGGTTGAACAATAATGAAAATAAGGCCATTTGTTTTATAATTAAAAAAAAAGAAAATTAAGCTATCATTAGCCAAGAGAAATTCAAAAGAATGAATAATGAGGCTAAAAGAAGAGTAATACTCATGTAGACAGTGGTGAGATCCAACAACAATGATCAGATATGGTATTTGAATGCTTTTTGTGTATTTAATCTAAATTTTTAAGATGTAAACCAGATCGGATCTAGGTCAAGAGAAAATAAACACTAGAAAATGACTAAAAGTTAATTAGGTCTTCTAAAATATAAAATAATTATAACCGCATTATGATTAGTCAAATGTAGACAAAAATAATTAGAGAAAAAAACATGTTCCTATATGAAATAAATGAGAAAGGGAAATCCTAAAGACCAAATTTTCAATTACAAAAATATTACTAATAACCAAAAGCCCGATACCAACTTTTTCACCAGCTCTTTTCTTTTCTCTAGCAAACATTCAAGTACTGCTCTTACTTTCTCTAGGACGTTAAATGAAATAAAAGTAAACAGTAGTCAATTAATTTGAATCTACGAGAATTTATGTGCACTAATAATCAAAACAAAAATCTTAAAATATGAGAACAGCGGGATGCTGGCCAAAATAATTAAAGCACATAATAACAAAACCAATATAATAATGAAAGTCTTAAAAGAGAAATCTAGTAATATAACAACGTTTAAGATAATGTAGATGCGTGATCTACATCGATAAGCAGAGAGAGCAAGATAAAAAAATACAAGATCAAATTGATGCAAGATATGGTGAATTAAGAGTCAAAAATAAGTTGTAAGAATCTTACTTTTTGGATAAGATGATTGGTGCCGGTAAACCCTTGATTACAATAAAATTAGATTGAAAAAAGTGAAAGAAGAATTATAAAGTGATTGTTTGTAATTAATTAAAAAAATTGAAGATATTAAGGTCTTTTAAAGAAAAAATTGTTATGATGTTTTCCCCCACCCGCCACCCTAAATTGTGGTGTTATAAAAAATGAGGTTTTGGAGGGTTTCGAAGGGTTAGGGTTAACCTTTCATTTCTCTTGATTAAATTAAAAAAATTATCCAAACAAGAGAGGGCTAATTTTGACCCTCC
The DNA here is from genome assembly GCF_009730915.1 of Dioscorea cayenensis subsp. rotundata. Classification (NCBI taxonomy): domain Eukaryota; kingdom Viridiplantae; phylum Streptophyta; class Magnoliopsida; order Dioscoreales; family Dioscoreaceae; genus Dioscorea; species Dioscorea cayenensis. The sequence continues at coordinate 9,532,381 of NC_052486.1, forward strand.
ATAACCCTCTTTTTATTTTACTTTATCTCTTCAATTCTTAATCCAAACATAACATTGGTAAAAAATTAAATAAATAAGACAACAAACAATATGAAATTTTTAAACGTCAGCAATAAAGTTTACAATATGAGTACTTCGAAGAAAATCACTTTGACCAAAGGTACCATTGTTAGGAGTTAATTTGAATAATATTACGCGCCCCTAATTATATGCTATTAATATTTACTTTATTTAAATCCATTAAATTAGTTAAATTATATAAAAAGAAGAAAAAGAAAATAGATGTAATTTCTCTTATTTTTATTGAAATAATAACTTTGATCAAAATAAATCTTTATTAAACATTAAATAAATTACAGAAAATAAATGTTTCAAGTTATTATCAACTCAAATATGGATCAAGCTTTTGTAGATCCAAAAAATTGGATAAAACCGGATTAAGTACCCCTATTTTGCTCACCCCTACATATAGATACCAGCTTTTCAATTTATCGATATTTTTTCCCCGCAAAAACAAAAAAAAAAAAAGAATAATTTAGGTGTTATCAAAAATAAGAAATATCATAAATGTTGTGTAGATATAAAGTACGAAAATAGGGATATGGACATCACTGCAAACATCAGCGGGACCACACGTCTAAATGCAAAAATTTATGAGGATTGCAAGTCAAATCTCCTTCAGTAGTTACCAGTCACCACCCTCGCCAAGCAGACGTAAATTAACAATAATAAATAACAAAATATTCTAAATAAATAAATAATCCACATTCCCCCCTGCCTACTAAGGTCACCATCGAAGATCCCCCATTCCTCCCAAACCCACCTCCTATAAAACCTTCCAAGTAACCCCCCCTAAACCCACCCATTTCTACTTCCATATTTTTGTTGTTTTCGAAAACATTCATTTCTATGGCGAAATCAAAACGAGATGCAGATCCAGATCGTGAGGAATCCAATGGAGATCCACCACCACCACCACCACCACCACCACCACCACTGATCCCCGGCCTCCCAAACGACATCGCTGAGCAGTGCCTCACCCACCTTCCTTTCCCTTCCAACGACGCGCGCTTCGTCTCCTCTTCCTGGTACCACGCCCTCCCCGCCGCTTCTCTCCGTCGTTCCCTCTCCTCTTCCGCCCTTCCCTACCTCTTCATCTTCTCCTTCCACCGCCCTTCTCTCCGCCTCCGCTGGCTCGCTCTCCACCCCCAATCCCCTTCCTCTTGGCTCCCTATCCCTCCTATGCCTCTCCCTTCCTCCTCTTCCCCTCCCATCCCTTCCTCCTTCGCCATCGCCTCCCTTCCTCGCTCCGGGCTCCTCTTTGTCCTCGGCGGAATGCTCTCCGGCTCCCTCGCCCCTCTCTCCACCCTCCTCCTTTACCGCACCTCCACCAACTCCTGGCTACTCTCCTCCTCCATGCCCACTCCCCGCGCCTTCTTCTCCGCCGCCGCAATCTCAGGCCGCATCATCGTCGCCGGCGGCGACTCCCACGATCCCGACACCTCCGTCGACCGCTACGATCCCAACACCAACCACTGGTCCTCCGCCGCTCCCATGCCCCAAACCCTACCCCTGTACGACTCCGCCGTCATCGGCCACCGCTTCTTCGTCACCGGTGGCTGGACCTGGCCGTTCGATGACCTCCCACGTGGCAGCTTCTACGACGCTGATATGGACACGTGGGTGGAGATGCAGCGAGGGATGCGCGAGGGATGGACGGGTGTCAGCGCCGTGGTCAGTGGCAGGTTGTTTGTGGTTTCCGAGTGTGGAGAAGCGAGGGTGAAGGCGTATGACGTTGATGCGGACACGTGGCAGAAGGTGGATGGTGGATCGGTGCCGGTAGCAGTTGGGAGGCCGTACGCGGTGTGCGGTGGTGAAGGGAAGATATATGTGGTTGGCAGTGGGTTGGATGTGGCGGTAGGGAGTGTTGTTGTGGATGAAGATGAGGGTGAAAGGATAATGGGGATGGAGTGGGAGGTTATTAAAGCTCCCGATGAGTATACCCTTCTTGCTCCTATTAGTTGCCAATTGATTTATGCATGATTGATTTTATATTTGAAATCAAAAGGTCAGATTGGGTTGGTTCTGTTCAATAAGTTGGAGGTGAGATTGGGGTTATTTTTATGATGCTAGTTTAGTTTAGTTTATTGATGTGTATATTTTATTTATATAGGTTGAAGTTTAATATAGAAGATGTTTGAATAGAATACCTTTTTCAGGTTAAGATATTATATATATATATGTAATGAAATTTTGATTTGTCTTTAGAGAGGAAAAGGTTGTTAGGGAAACTGACATAAAAAAATTCACTATATTAAATTTAAGTTTTGAGGTAAGTAAACCTTAGATATGCATCTAAGTAGATGAAATATAATAAATTGGACAATGACAAACCCCTCTCTGTTAGGTGATGTTTCCATGTATCTTTCTTAATTTACTTGTTTCTGAAGCTTGGAAAAGCTACTCAACTGCAAATAAATCTTGAATATCCTGTTTTTTTTTTATACTACAGTGATGCCTGAACAGCTGAACTCATTAATTTTCTAATTGGAGATATAAAAGGCATGCCACACCTTTGTTTGGGTTATAATAAATTGGGTAGGAAAAAGGTGGAGATTTTTTTTTACATGGTAGACAAGTCATATCAATTATATTACGCAGAAATGTGTAATTTAAACACTCAATTTTTCATCTGGAATTGTCATTTTTTTAAACTACAATAATGTAATATGTGATTTGAACGCTCCACCTTCCATATGAGATTTTTATATTTTTGGACCACAACAATGTCGGCAGTTGGGATAGATTTTAATTATATATTTGTAAATATTAATTAATGTTTTTTAAACCAAGATGGTAAAAATTATATGTTAAATAAATATATTTCATAATTAATTTGAAAAGTATTAATATTAATATGCATAATATTATTTAAAAAATAAATTTAAACTTTAAAATATGTACTTTTCTTAATACTAATTAAGTTAAGATTTGGTCAACTTAAATAAATTTTTTTTTGTTTTTTCTCCGATCTAATATTAAAAAAAAATTGGTCCTATAGATTTATCCCCAACTTAAAGCACCCTGCACATGTCTATTATGTTATTTTTTTTTAAACATCTACGTTTAATTTAGAATTTGAATACTCATAAAAATTATCACTCTTATTCTGAATGGTTACAGAGATTTTTTTTGTAAGCTCATCGTTGAAAGTAAGAAAGCATATACATTATACCATTACATATAATCCAACACAGTTTAGGAAAAAAGAGAAAAGACAGAAGCATCCAAGAACGAATCACGATTAGAGGTGGAGTTAGTATAAATATTATAACAGCCCTACTTAGATTTGACTGGAATTCCATACTTCTTTCTAATCGTTTACATGACCAAGACCAACCCTATGGTTACACTTGTAACATTATGTTATAAAAATCCCTTCGGCTTAACATCAAGGATAAACTCAAAATACCAACATAGATGCACTATCATAGACTGACACTTGGACAGAGAACATTGTATGCTTGCGATAATAAGAACATTGATATTTTGTAACCATTCAATGATTGGAAAGGTTGTTCATTTCTGTACTTCTCAAAAGGGCATTTCCCATTCTAAAGTGGAAATGTTTTGACAGAATCATGGGAAGAACTTGTTGCTTTTTTTCTTTATTTATACATTTATTTATTTTTCTCTTCTCATAATTTGGACAAATGGAAACTGTCTCTGTCTATCAGTGAGGTGGCTTCTTGGTCTTCCAATATTTTAGAATACTAAAATTTAAATGGTTTGCATGTGTTTCTGTTCTCTTCCTCTTTGGGCATATATTTATTTATGACGAGACCACCTTGTGTTTCCACACATACAAAAATACAGAAAGTTAACGCCATCTGCATGTACACACTTCAAAGACTCAGAAAAAAAAAAGTCATCATATAGGACAAACCATAATACTAAGTATGGGATAGGCAGAGAAATGTATTTAGTTCTATTCTTGTAATTTAAATATATGTTCAGGGTAAACCAAATATATTTATTAATGACACGACCGCCCATGTGTTTCCACACATAAAAATACAGAAAGTGAACGTCATGCTGGCTGTACACATATATTTCAAAGACTCAGAAATAAATAAGTCATCATATAGGACAAACCGAAATACTATGTATGGGATGGGCATAGAAATGTATGTAGTTCTATTCTTGTAATTTAAATATATTTTACGGTAAACCAAAGATATTATCATGGTCTGGTTTAACATAATATTATAAATTAAATTAAATTCTGATACTATATTCAATACAAACCGAATATATTATTTGACATCTATTTATGCTAAAATCTTAAATTTATTAGATAAACTCCTAGGTTTTTATATTAAAATTCATATTTTTAAAATTAACCAAAGTAGAATTGATAGCTACTCTAATAATATATGTGTAAAACTTAGGTTTTGTACTTAACATTCTAAACTAAATCCATCTCCACTGAGGATGGGGAAAGGGGAATCCCGTCCTTGATTCTCAAACTAGAAGTAAACTCCTCCATCCCTATCTCCATCCCATATCCATCCTATCCTCATCACTGTTCCCGTGGTATCCCATGGGGAGGATCCCTTCCTGGTAAAACACTTATAAATTTTAGTTTTTTAAAAATTATTTAATACAAATGCGCCTTATGGAATAATATTCATTACATTAAATACAAACTAACATGTAGAAACAAAGAAAACCTCCAAATGTTTAACAATACATAAAAAAACATAAAATTTAAAATCTATACAAATAGAACAATGCAAAATCTAATATACGGGGCTCAACAACCTCAACAAAACTGTTCAATTTTTCAATTAACTAAAATTAATATATAAATATAATCATACTGGGATCCACGTCCTTGCTCTCGTGAGGGAGAAAAATAGAGAATCACCGCCCTCCTCGAATAAGGGCCCTTATGGGATCGGGATTCCCGGCCCCCTTACCACCCTTTATAATAAAGATATTCAACATAAACTCTTAATTTTTCTTGTTAAACTCATCATCATTTTTGAACAATTTATTTCAATAGTATTTGGTAATACAAACATAAAAATATCTAAACAACTTGTATAATAATGTTTGTGCTTATCCATATAGATAACTTAGCTAATTGTGCACGTCTTGAACTTCAATCTTTTCATACTATCACATTTACACCTATTTAAATATGTTTAGGAAAACACATATTTAAGTTAGTTTTTTGGAAAAATTTTGTCAACTAGTTATTTTACTGTTTTTAAGAAAACACATACTTCTGCTTTGAAATAAGTATAAAGATTGATTTAATTGATAAAAAGATTTTAAAAAAAAATTAAAATATGATTGTTCGAGTGTTTATTTTTCAAAGACAAACATGGGCTAGCATTTGTTAATGACAAAAATAGGAAAGGAAGAGTAATGAGAAAAATCAAAAGATTAGGTGAAGTGTTGAACCGTGTGGACCAAGGATTCATTTGAATAAGACAGGAGATTAATATGTATGATGTGCTGTCTATCTAATCCTTACCCTATTCCTAACCATAACTCAGCATGGAATTATTCTAAAGAAAAGATAAAAACGAGAAACTATAACATATTTTTGGAATGTAACAAAAAATATAGAAATTACTTTGCTAAAAGCAGTTCTTTTCTTTTATAGTACTAAAGTTAAGTAAATCAGAATCTATGTCGAATTTGTGCAATAGAAATTGCGTTGCAAAGTTAAGTAAATCAGAATCTATGTCGAATTTGTGCAATAGAAATTGCGTTGCAAAGTTAAGTAAATCAGAATCTATGTCGAATTTGTGCAATAGAAATTGCGTTGCTAAAAGCAGTTCTTTTCTTTTATAGTACTAAAGTTAAGTAAATCAGAATCTATGTCGAATTTATTGCATAGTTTGAGGGAGTAAATGAGGATATTCTTGTGCATTAATGACTATGAAAACAAGAGTATAAGATGCTTGTGTTAGATATATATGTATGTATGTATACTTATACATGTATAGATGTATACTTGGGTATAGTTGTTCCTATATATGTAGACCTAAGGTCTTCTTCTTTTCCATCTAGTTAATGAGAATTGTTCCACTCTCTCTTCATCTCTCTCTCTCTTCTCTCTCTATCATGGTATCAGACTAGGTACTGTTCTCCGGCCACCTTCTCCGACCATCTTCTCCGGTCACCTTCTCCGGTCAAATATTTATTCAACCACTCTCTTGGGTCAACCTACTCTACTTCATCACCCATTTCTTCTTTCCTCTCACCTGATCTCTTCCTCAGCCTTTTCTTTATTCTCATTCATCTCTTCACTCATTAACCCATTCTACTTCACTCTCTACTTCACCAGCCAATCCATCATCCACTCACCCATTCTAATTCACTCAACTTCTCATTCATCACTACTATCTCTCAACAACTTCTCATTCATCCACTCAAAAAAGATCTGGATATCTCTCATCCGACACCACCATCGCAGCTCCAGTCACCACTAATCTCTCATCCCACCACCGTCATCACAGATCCGGTCACCCGTCATCGCATATCCGGTCAACCGCCGCCGCCATCGCACATCCGGTCACCCACCACCCTCGCTTACTCGCGACCTGCAGCCACCATCGTCGCCGCCCACCACCATTGTCGACACGCACCATTACCCGGTCACCGGCCACACGTGATTCATCACCGGCGACCTGCTACCCTCCGGCGACCACCATAGCACATCATTGTCAATGCTCTGATTGTGATTAATTCACTATGCTCATGTGAATACGTCACTATGGATTGTCACTCATTGTCTGCCAAAGCACACACATGGATGTGACTCCACTGTGCACCTGTGATTTCTTGTCTTCACAAGCAAATATTGTCTGATTATTAAAAAAAAAAATGAATTTCTATGGATTCAATGGGGTGTTACCAGAGATGCGTCACCGAAATCTTCAGCATTCTGATGTGGTGCTTGATGGCACTAATTACATCCCTTGGAAACTCACTATTAAGCGGATCCTTGATGGTATCCGTGTTCTTGGTCATGTTGACGGCACCTGTATTTCTCCTACTCTTCCTGAATCTATTGCTTCCTCCTCAGAGGCCTCTACCATTCTCACGACATTTGAGCAGCAGTTAGAGAAGTCGGCTGCCAATGACTCTATGGCAAAGATGTTCATCTGTCAAATGGTCACTCTTGAGATCCGTACTCAAATTACTGATCTTCCCACTGCTCGTGAGATGTGGATATATCTTGAGCACCGCTACTGTGGTTCCAGTCAGGCGCAGCTCTATACCCTGTATCAGGCTCTTACTAGTCTTCAGCAGGGGGAGGATACAGTTGATCAGATTGATGCTCTTACTCCTTCATACTATGTTGTACATGCTGCTCAGATCCTTACTTGTTCTGATTCCTGCTCTAGTCGTCGTTGCCATGATGAGACACGACGCATGTGCGCATGTATGAGTTCATTATGCGTCTTCGCCCCGAGTTTGAGTCGACTAGAGCTCAGCTTCTTCATGCTCCATCTGCATATTCATTGGATGAGGCCTTTGCTTTTGTTCGTGCGGAGGAAACCGGCCTCAAGGCTTCTTTCACAAGGGGAGGTAGTGCTCTTACTGTTCCTCGTCTTCCCCCTACACATCAGGCACCATCCTCTACTCGACCCCCAGTTTCTTCCACTGGTTCACCTCGGCCTTCTCCACGGCCGAAACGGACTGTGACTTGCCACTAATGTGGCATACTTGGTCATCTTGAGCGTGATTGTCGGAAGAAGCAGCGTGGACTTCCGCGCACTGCTTTTTCACTGGCTCCCCCTCTTCTCCCGCTGCCCCATTCTCCTCAGACTCATTCTGTACCGGCTTCTTCTGCTCCGTTGTCTGTTGCAGATCAGCAGCTATTGGCGATGTTCCGACAGTTTCAGCAGTCCCACCTGGCTAACTCCACTGGATATGCACGTTCGGCTCAGGTTCCTCTATCTGCTCCAGGTAGTTCATGTCCTCTTTGGCTTCTTGATTCTGGTGCTTCTCTTCACATGACCCCTGATGCCACTCATCTTCATCACACTAGTCCACAATTACTTATTACACGTGTTTACACTGCTGATGGCACCCTTCTTCCTGTCTCCTCCACCGGTCATCTCTCATCTAGTGCTTTTTCCGTTTCCTCTGTCTCCCATGTCCCTCGTTTATTCATGAACCTCATGTCTGTTAGCCAACTTACTAATTATGACTGTCATATTATTTTTGACCGTACCTCGTGTCGTGTGCAGGATCACAATGGGAAGGTGATTGGAGCTAGCCGCCGCCATAGTGGAGTTTATGTGTTGGATACTCTTCACCTACCTTCTTCTGTTGGACCTACTCATCAGTGTCATGCCACTGTTTTGTCTCATCATATGTGGCATCATCGTCTTGGTCATTTGTGTCCTTCTTGCATGTCATCCCTTGTTCGTCTTGGTGTCCTAGGAGCTGTCTCTCTTTCCTCTGATGTACTCTGTGTTGGTTGTAAGGTTGGTAAGCAACTACAACGCCCTTATCCTTTAAGTGTATCTCAAACTACTGCCCCTTTTGAACTTATTCACTCTGATGTTTGGGGACCCGCTCCTTTTGTTTCTAAAGGCGGTAATCGTTATTACGTTATTTTCATTGATGATTACACTCGCTTCACCTGGATTTATTTTATGCATCATCGTAGTCAGCTATTATCAATCTATCGGTCTTTTACTGCTATGGTTCACACTCAATTTACCACCTCCATCAAGACTTTTAGATCTGACTCTGGTGGCGAGTACACTTCTCACGCTTTTCGTTTTTTTTGTCTTCTGAGGGCACCTTGCCTCAGTTATCTTGTCCTGGGGTTCATCCTCAGAATGGGGTCGCTGAACGCAAGCATCGTCATATCTTAGAGACGGCACGTGCTCTTCTCCTTGGTGCTTTTCTTCCTCCTCATTTCTGGGCTGATGCTGTTAGCACTGCTGTTTACTTGATTAACCTTCAACAATCATCTCAACTTCAAGATCGTAGTCCAGGCGAGTGTCTTCATAGGACACCTCCCTGCTATGATCATCTTCGTGTTTTTGATTGTCGCTGCTTTATTTTGCTCTCACCTCGAGAGCGGACTAAACTCACTGCCCAGTCTGTTTCTTGTGTTTTTCTTGGGTATAGTCTTGAGCATAAAGGTTATCGTTGTTATGATCCTGTTACTCGTCGTATAGGTATCTCTCGTGATGTCACTTTTGACGAGTCCACACCCTTCTATGTTTCTCCGTCTTCTACTGTGTCTCCCTCTCCCTCAGTTCCTTTATCATTCCTTTTCCCTACTCCTTCTTCTGAGGATGCTCCCATTGTGTCTTTACCTCCTCCCGAGTTTCTTACTCACTCCACTCTTGACCCCCCTCCTCCTTTATCTGTTGAGTCTCCTACTGTGTCTTCCCCTTCTTCCTCGCTTCCTCCTGCTCACCCGCCTGTTCGTTTCTTTTACCATCATCGAGATCCCGCATCCTCTCCACTTAGGCAAGGCCTCTCTGACGCCTCTCCTGTTACCGATCTAGCTCCTGAGGTATCCTCCCACACTTACACTTTACGTGATCGCTCTACTTTACATCCTCCTAATCGTTATGCCTTTACTAGCACCAGTGTCTCAGATGTCTTTGAGCCAGGTACCTACAAGAAAGCGGTTCGGTCACCTGAGTGGCTCACTGCCATAGCCAAGGAACTTGATGCTTTGTCTCGGACTCACACGTGGGATCTTGTCCCTCTACCTGCTCATGCTACTCCCATCACTTGTCGTTGGATTTACCGGGTCAAGACCCGCTCTAATGGATCTCTTGAGCGCTATAAAGCGCGTCTTGACTCATCCTTTCGACCCTCTTGTTGCTCACGCACTAAGGATTACTTCAACACTTCACTTTGTTGCTCACGCACCTAAGCCCCAGTGGAGTTTGTCTCTTAGCACTTTATTCTATCATGATCGCAAAGAACTCTTGGAACGTGGAGGTAGGATAAACCACATCGAAAAGGAAAGAGAACGTTCCGCTACCTCTCGACTCATCCTTTCGAGCCTCTCCAACCTTGCTTTGTCTAACCCTAATGAAGTGTTACTCATTCACAAGGATTACCAAGATAGATTCTCAACCCTAGTGCCACTCTATGGGAAAATCAATTCAATAAGCATTCAAGGATGGAATTCAATTAAAATATCGATTAAAGAAGCATAATGAAAGTCAATGAAACAAAATCATCCTAGGGTTTACAAGTCTAAGCACCCATTAGGGGTTTAGCTCTCCATGGAGAAATACACAATCAACAATGAAATCAAAAGTAAATGCATGTAATCTATAAATAAAACCCCTTTGTAGTCCGTATTGATGGTCTTGTGGAGCCACTTCATCTTCTTTAAAGGTTCCTTTGTCAAGCTTAGGGCACACCTCGCCGAATCGATGCCGACGAAAGCTCCCCTTATAACATTCTTCCAAAGGAACTCGATGTCGAAGGCCATAGAACCCGCTCCAAAGATTTAGCCAAAGCCTCTCGAAACCCTAACCTCTAGCGCCTCCAAAGATGGGCAAAAAATGGGAAAAGATCCTTTAAAACGTCTCAAATCACAGTATTTATAGGGGTTGGAATCGGGCATCCACACCGGCGTGTGGAATTTCTACACGATTGTGTGGATTTTCAGATTTTGGTTTCTTGCGAGTTGTGAACAGTAACTACTACAGTGGTTTAGCTGCAGTGAACTGCTACATTACTTCGCCAAAATGCTCCCGTATCCACTCTTATCGTCGAGGCCACATGAATGGGCACGCATCAATGCGGTAGATCGCGTTGCATCTTCAATGAAATCACATTGATGAAGATCTTGCTAGTATTGCACAAGTCGGAATACGTGAGTGTGACTACCTTTGTGCTCCCTCCACTTTGTGTACTCATTTAGAGCATAATGGAGGTTGGCACACACCCATATGTATTTCAGCACAACTTGTGTCTTCATGTTTGTTCCAACCAAGAACTTCATCAACAAATGCATCCATAATCTACTTTTGGTTCCTTTCTTCCACAATTGTCTCCACAACCCTACATGCACAAAAGAACACATATACAGACGAATAAGTGATAAAATCTGAGAAAAGCAATGCTCAATGTAAAAAAAGAATACTTCGCATTACTTATACATAAGCACTTATCAATAAATTATGCTTTAAATGTTAAATTGTTGAATTCCTGGAAATTCTTTTATATGTTATTATTACTATGGTGATTACTGTTTGAAATGCTTTATTACTCTTTTATGTCTATGCTGTCGCCACTCACTAGCTAACGCCTGTTACTAACCACTCTTTTTCTTCTTCTTCTCTCTCAGATTCCGACATTGGATTTGGTTGATAACACACCCCTTGTGTGCGTCCGTAATTGCACTAGTCACTCAAGTAATAAAGTGTACCCACTGGGTAGAGTAGTCAAATCCACAGGGAACGGAAGTATTACTAAGAGCTACTTCTAAGTTATCTAGTCGCAATCAAGAATGTGATGAAATGAACTTAATCACAAGAATATAAGGAAAATCTCAATCAATGAAAGTGAGGTACCTAGGTAATGCTCCACCTACGATTTAACATTAAGTGTTTCTAAACTGAGTTAATCAAGTCTAGGAAATCGAAAAATATTTGGTTCCTGCCTCAAGATCACCGACACTAGTCCCCTACGAGGTCCCGGTGGAGAAATCACACAATCTCAACACCTCATAGTACATATGATCGCAATATACTTTAGGAATTCCTTAGGATAGACCTAACCCTACTTCTAAGTGAAAGACACCTAACCCCCTATAAGGTTTTGGCGGAGAAATCTCCCAATCTCAACATCTCACACCAAATATGGTTGCATAAAGCTTAGGAAATACGGAGATAAAATGTACCAATCGGATCGGAAAGGGGACATTCCACTATCTCATGACTCACCCTCTTAACCCTCTCCAATCTTGAGGTTACAGCCCTAATGGAGACTTTTTGGTTATCAAGGCAAACAAATCATGCACACCAATCAACCATAAGATCAATAAGGCAAGCAAGTAATAGAAAGCAAGATTTGAAACTCAATTAAATTTGGATTTAAAAAAAACACAAGTAAATCAATACAAAGAATGAAATCCTAGGGTTCACATGCTCAAGTATCCTCTAGGGTTTAGCTCTCCATGGAGCAAGTTACAAAACAAATAATGCAATGTAAATCAATGAAAATCATGGAATTAAACCCCCTTTAATTCGTAATGATGGCCTTGATGGTCATTCAACATCTTGAAGCTAGGTCACCGATGGCTTCCTCAATGCTTTGACAAAGAAAGAATATATCAAAGTTGGTGAAGAACACCCCCAAATTCACAAAGACCTCATCTCTAAACCTTAGCCGCTTTGCTGCCTCTCAAAAGTTATGAAAAAGTCTCCAAAGAATAGGGCAAATCAGCCTTTTAAGCTTAGAAACTTGTTTTTGTCACATGCCTCCACCCACACGGGTTAGCTGCTACCTACCCGGTTGGAATTCTGACTCGGTCGGGTAAACAGTGTTTTACTACAGTACTTTGCTATAATGCTCCTCATAAACAAGGCTCCACAACTCTTCTCTTGAGACCACATGGACGGGCACACATCAGCGTGGTATGTTATGAGGCTTCTTGTCGTCTAATCATCACTAGGAATGTTCTTGAAGTCTTCACACAAGTCTGGACATGGGATTGTAACTGCCTTTGTGCCCTTCCAACTCATAATCTAGCTTGAATTCTCTTGGAAATTGGCACACACAATCATGTGCATGAGCTCCGCTTGTGTCTTGATCCTTATGTTTCACAAAAACACCCAAAAGGTGCCTTCATAACCTATCTTTGCATTTTTTCCTTCTCTCAAGGCCTTCACAACCCTATTTGCACAACGGAATACCAAATACAATTTATGAGACATAAAACATGATAATAATGATGCTCAATTCATTTAAAATATACAAAAAATATGTTCACTCATGCACTTATCAATTATGCTGGGCAGCTATAAGAGTGACTTGTGCCCCCTCAGTGTCTAGGTTAGTTTACAGTTAGCATGTAAACCCTATGGATCTACTAGACCTAATTTATATGTTATGTTCTTGTATTTGTACTCCCTAGTTATATTTTGACACCATGACTTCTACTTCTATTGATGTTTTCCTTGTATTTAGGGTCCCTAGTGTAAGGAAACCCTATTATATTTTTATTGTTAAAATTGACCCCTTTTTTTAGTGTGTTTGTGATAGCATGTTTGCCTTGAGCCTTACGGTGACTCAGAGGTGGGCCTTGTGGGACCCTCTCCTTGTTTTCATAACGATTGCCACTTTTCCGGCTAGGGTCAGGAGTTGACAATCATAACCTGTAAGGTTAGTATATGCGAGGGGTAAAAGAACCTTAAGGCTTCTCTTCTCCAAAAACCATGCAATTTTAATAACAAGTAGTTATTTGTTGTTACAAGTTTTAAGAATGAGAAAAATATTTAGAAGAATTAGAACACCTGATGAGTGTACAATTTACATGTATTTTATATCAATCAGTATACTCATCCAGCATTTATTAGAATCATATTGTGGAATTCAATGATAAATCTAGTGTATTTTGCATTTACAGGCTTAAGGTAGTACTCCAAGATGAGAGAGAGCCAAAAGAAGCATTTCAGACCTCAAACGATGAAATTAGAGCTTTCTCGGGATCATTTAAATAAGGACAAGCCATAATTGGGTAGCTTGTGGGAAGCTCATACGAGTGGGTATGCTTTTTTCATTCTTTTATTATCATTTTTGTATTTTTTTGATTTTTTTATTTCATGTATGTCCTTTTTCTATACATGTGTGCATGCCCCCTCTCTTTTTCTTTTATATATTTCAAACACGTCTACATGCATGTTTCTCACTCAATATGTTTTTTTTATATTGTTATTATTTTATTTATTTCTTTATGCCACTATGCATGCTTCTTTTATTTATTTATTTATTGTCATGCATGCTTCATCATCATAATTTTTTTATGATATATATATTGCCATGCACATATGGATGCACACAATAATAATAATCTTTATATATATATATATATATATATATTCCCATGCATATCTCCTCACAGTGGGCACTTACCTTTCATTCACATGAATATATATATATATATATATATATATGCATGCATATTATAGATCCATGGAATGGTCCTCACTTTCTCATTTTTCTTTTATTTTATTTTATTTTTACACACATCAAATGATGTGCAAGAACATTGATGTGAAAAATAATATTTGGATCACAATAAAATTTCAACAAAACAACATTATGAATGTGAATTGGATAAAAATTTTATGACTATGGCTCAGAATATGAGGAAGATGCAGTTCGGTCGGCTTCAATCATTGATTTGATATAAAACTAGCCTGCTTTGTATGAGGACCGGACCATAGGACCAGACGCAAAGTATCGGAAACCCATTTCCATGCCAAGAGATTGATACTTGTCAAAAGCTTTAGGTGTCACATATTCTGAAACTGGCATATGCCGCTTTGAAGGCCTCATGTACTGACCGAAGGTCATGACATCAACTCCAGCTGCTCTCACTTCCTCCATTGTGCTAATTATCTGATTAGGTGTTTCACCACAACCCAACATTATTGAGGTCTTTGTAAGAGTACCAGCAGGAGCAAAATCTTTTGCCATCTTAAGAACATCAATTGATTGCTTAAAATTAGCACGGTGATCTCATACTGAACCCTGAAATTCTTCTACAGTCTCAATGTTGTTAGCAAAGATATCTAATCCAAAAGTAGCAACTTTCTTAACATAGCTAGGATCTCCACGAAAATCAGGAACAAGTGCTTCAATTAGCATCTTTGGCTTTAAAATCTTTAGTTTCTGCACTGTCTCCACAAAATGACCACTTCCTTGGTCAAGTAAGTCATCTCGATCAACACTTGTAATCACAACATATTCCAGACCCCACGAGGCAATTGCTTCAGCAACATTTGAAGGTTCATTGGGATCTGGTGGGCGAGGAGTTCTTGATGTCTTCATATTGCAAAACCTGCAATCTCGCATACAAGTATCCCCAAGAATCATAATCGTCGCCGTGGCCTTGCCATTCTCCCCGCCAGACCAGCACTCACCGAGGTTAGGACACTTCGCTTCCTCGCAAACAGTATGAAGCTTGAGCTCCCTGAGCTTGGCCTTGATGGCCGCATACTTGGCACCACCAGGAATGGTCTCCTTCATTCATTTTGGCTTAGGCAAGGACTTCTTCTTCATTTCGACCTCAACAGAATAGACGAAGTCGGTAAGCGCGGGAGAGTTAGCAGCGAGGCGACGACGGAGCTCAGCGAGGGTTTGCGGCAGAGCAAGCGCAGATGAAGATTGAGGAGAGGGCAATGAGTCTAGGGTTTGAAGAAGGGTTGCCGTAGAAGAGATGGATTGATATAGATGAATTGGAGATTTCGGGTGGACTAAGGATTTGGTGATCGAGATGAGACCTCGGCGTTGCATCTCGTTCTCTCTCCCTCTTCCACTGTATTTCTCTGCTCATTGGCTTTTTTTATATTTTACGCACGTCTCTGCGAAGATGAAAGAGAGAGAGAGAGAGAGGCAACTGTAACGGGAGCAGCATCCATGGTGAGCAGCAACACCATCAAACAAACTACGGCAAGCGTGACGGTCGTGGCGGCGAGCAAACAAACATGCGTAGCATCAAGTGGCGGTGAGCATCGAGCGACGTGCATAGAGGCGCTGGTACCGGACATAGTTGGTGGCATTATTTCAGCCACTTAACCATGTCGGTAACGGCGTCAAGCGCCGGCGACATCAACACCGGGAATTCTCTTCTCTTTTTTTTTTTTATATATATTTTATATATATATATCTATATATATGGTAGAATAGGGGAAGAGATAATAAACCTTATAGCTTCTTTCTTTCAGAGATTTTTTTTTTGGTCTCCTCCTCCCTTTTTTCACTCTTCTTGTTTTTCTATTTAAAAGAACTTCTCTTCGTCCTTATCCTAATCCAAAAAACCCCATCATCCCTATCCTAACCCTAACTCCCCGGTGAGATGACAACGAAGCAGGTAAGATCGGATTCTTTTTTTTAAAAAAATTTAAATTTAAATTTTAATTAATTAATTTTTTTATTTTTTATATTTTTTTAAATAATTTTAAATCTCAATTTTTTTTATTTTTATTATTATTTATTATTATTTTCTTATTTTTATTTAATTTAATTGTTTTATTTATTATTATTTATTATTATTATTTTATTATTTATATATATTCATTATTTATTTATTTATTATTTTATATTATTATTATTATTATTTTATTATTTTTATTATTTTTTTAATTCACTTAACTGAATCTGCCTCGGGATGTGTGCTTAAGTGCTTTAGGATTTGCATTTCTACAGTTGCCTCGAGATATGCTCTCAGGCTACATGAAATTTAAGATCGTCTTGGGATGTGTGTTTGGTTATCCTAAGATTTGAGATTGCCTCGAGATATGTGTTCTCAAGGATAATATTGTAATTTGCATTTTGCCTCGAGATATGATCTCGGCGGCAATTTTGTAATTTTCATTTTTGCCCTTGAGATATGTTTCTGTAGGGCAATTTTGTAATTTGCATTTTGTATTTACCTCCGAATTTACATTCTAGTCCAAAACAAGCAATTAATCAATTAAGATTAAGATTAGGACATTTAAATTTTAATTCTAAATATATTTATGATTAGGATATATTAGAATTTACATTAAACTGGGATTTGGTTTCTATTAGGACATTGAATTTTATTAGGACAGGAGTTATATTATTAATATATCAACAAATGCCCCCTTCCTACTTTTCTCACGAAATTCTCTTTGGTGAGTTTGAGTGAGAGAAGTAGGAACCCTTAACCCTTCCGTTTATCATGGCCAATACCTCTCAACCTTTTTGGAATATAACTCAAAATTATAATGAGGTCCCCCAAGGTCTAGCTTTCATGCGCTACATTCCTATTTTTGACTCTGAAGCTGAACCAACAATCATATATGAAGGAGAAGAGCACTCAGAGTGGATAAAGCGCTATCCTAAACATATGGCTGTTTCCAAATCGTCCACAAACCGTTGGTTTGAGGACGGGCTAACGGATGCAATTTGCTTGAAACCTGAAGGAGAAGTAAAAGATTTAAAGACATTCGAAACTCTTGGATCTAGGATCATCAATCATCGCCCGGGATAGAAGGGTAGGAAGCCTATCCAAAATAGTTTAATCGATCTTCCCTATTATGCAGAGTGGGCCAAATTCATAGTCAATAACTACTCCAACGAGTTATCTGAAGTGGAATTGATGGGCGGGATTGTGGCTTCAGTCAGTCGCTATGATTTTGACATGAACTTTTATAAAGTGCTAGTATAACTATGGTGTCCTGACACTAACACTTTCCACCTCTTGCACGGAGAAGTTGGGATTTCATTATGGGACATCAAGGAATTGGGAGGACTTCGAATCACTGGAGACATCTATGACGAAGTCATACCTCCTAATGGCACAATCTTCTGAAGATATGACTATGAACTTTCTATTTTAAGAAATCTTTTCAACATCTTTCAATGGCTCTCAAGACAAAGCGTCGACGAAAATGTATTCTTTGAGGATTGGGTGGAGTTCTTTAGGAGATCAAGACATAGCTCCCATTATAGGTTAGCATCTAATCCCCCTCCAAAGCTTGTTTTCAAGGCAGATTTAGTTGCTTTCATAGCGCTGTGGATCTACTTTTTTATTATGTCGGGTGATCCCAAGGTAATTAGACCATGAGTTTTTATGATGGCATGCAACATTGCACACGGAAGGGGAGTAGCTTTTGCCCCTGCATTACTAGCGCGCTTATACTTAGGCTTAAATAGCATGGCTAAACACAAAAGAGGGCCCAGATTCTCTACCACAATGTCCCCTGTTCATTTCTTGTATGCTTGGGTGGGTTATTATTTTCGGAGCATATATCTCGAAAGGAGAATAGATGACAATACCTCAAGTATCCGTGGGTTGCTGAGAATACTCAAGATGTTGCAATTTATGAACTCCACCGCAACTCCATTTGTCAATCCTATATATGTGAGAAAATTTATCCGACATGAAAGCAACTTCATATCTCGCTCTTTCTCGTTCATGCATCATAATGATGAGGTAGTACGAGATTCCAGATACCCGACTGGACCATATGTATTGGATTTATATACCATGGA
Organism: Dioscorea cayenensis subsp. rotundata; assembly: GCF_009730915.1. Taxonomy (NCBI): domain Eukaryota; kingdom Viridiplantae; phylum Streptophyta; class Magnoliopsida; order Dioscoreales; family Dioscoreaceae; genus Dioscorea; species Dioscorea cayenensis. The sequence goes on from NC_052486.1 coordinate 9,550,648, forward strand.
ATATGTGATGAATCTTTGTTGTAGAGTTCTTCCACTTCGGTGTGCAGGAGATCTTTTTGCAGAACCTTATAATCCACATCGATTCGGGTGTCAATTTGTATACAATCAGCATACTCCGGTGTTCATTGATATTCCCAGGAGGGCTCCTTCTCTCGGGATTCTTGCGGGGTACTGGCTTCATCTTTCTCGCAAAGGGCATCTAGCTCATTCTACATCCCATGAGAATGACAGAGAAGGGAGACTTATACTTATTTATTCACAGAAATGGTTGAGGACTATTGAAGCCTTTTTCCAACAGAAACATTCACTGTTGATCCAAGATGACTTCAGAGACACGAGAGCCATTGATAGGGAGTGAGGGCAATCTTCGAGGAGCCACAGATTTATTAACGAGAGTATATTCATTGATCACACTGACCATTCTGCTGACCCAGTGGTCCCATCAAAGCTGACAAAAAAACTGTAGGTATGTCAACTTTATTTATTCACTTATTAGTTTATTCATTTTTCTATTATTATTATTTTTTTTTAAACAAAAGAAAAATCAACTCTTTTTTCCTTTATTATTGTTCCTTTAAAAAAATTTCAAAAAAATTCTTAGGAATTTTTCCTTTTCCTTTACGCCCTTTTCTCTCTTTTTTTTAAATTTAATTTAAATTTTAATTAAAAATTTTATTTATTTTTTTTTCAACGATTTTCTGATTTTTTGGGTTTTTTTTGGGTTTTTCAAAAAAATTCTAAATTTTTTTCCTTAAATTTTTTTCTTTCTTTCTTTATTTTTTTATTTATTTATTGTTTTTTTTATTTTTGTTTGATTTTTTTATTGAAAATCAAACTTTATAGTTTTCATACTTTTTATTTGACTCAAAGTCCAAATTTTGACTGAAGGTCAAACTTTGCAACTTCACTCTTTTTATTTGACTCAAAGTCCAAATTTTGACTCAAAGTCTATTTTCAATATAGGGATACAAATTCATGGCACCCCATTAGACAATGTTAGGGCTATTCAAAGTCCTCCAAGAATTGATGATGTTCCCCCATTAGATCTAGAGATGCACATGAGCTCCCATGGTAAGAAATATCTCTTTCTCCTTCTTTTTCATCTATGCATCTTTAATGAACTTGATGACGTCTTATATCTAGATAAAATAAACACACAAGATTTAAGTGTCGGTGCCGGAGAAAACAATGGAGTCGGGGACCATGTTGGGATGGAAGACAACATTGGAGTAGAAGAAAATATTGACATTGAAGAAGCTCTTCCTAACCCACTACAAGGTATTGCCCTCATGTCATTTTTGCACCTTAACCCTTTGAATTTCTAAGAGTTTAAAAAATTATGCCACGGTCCTCTAACCTTTTTTATTTCTTCAAAATTTGCAAATAACTCCCAAACCTCCATATTTTCATATTCTTCATGGTTTTTTTTGAAATTAAACCCTCTAACTTTCATATTTTCACATATTTTCATAATTTTTGCATATATACATCCTCAAATATCATTCTTTTTTTCTTCACCTTTCTCCATAGATTTTGCAATAAAACCCCCTTTTTATTTCCTTTTTATTCTTTGCAAATTTCCTCAAACATTCCATAATTTTTCCAATAAAATTATTATTATTATTATTATTCTTATTTATTTATTTTTTATTTATCATCTACTATGTCATACATTCTCTTTCTTTGGGATTTCAATATGGCAAATACTTTGTAATAAAAATATGAATAGGTATATAAACCTATTTTATTCCTAACTCATTATATGATTTGAGTCATATGCATATGTAACATGGCTAACATGCATCATGCATTTGAATGATATAAAACCCATGGTGGGGCCCACCAAGCATGGTAGTATAAATTCAACATCCATCTAATTCATGTGTCCATGCATGAGTTTTGAGAAGTCATGTATTATATTTCAATAAGGAGGACAATCATTCTTCAACATTTTCTCTTTTTCTTATTATTTTCTTTTTGCCCCTTATTTATTTTAAATTTTCTTTCTATTAGGGGATGCACCGGTTGCCTTGGAAAATGAGCTCCCGCAGAACCCGCCAATAATCCAAGAAGGTTTCTTTTTTTATAATATATATATATATATATATTTTATTTTCCTTTTTATTAAATGCATAACGATTTTTTTTTAGCAATTCAAGAGGATGAAAGTATTTCATCTCTTAGTCAAACTCCTTCGGCAAGTTTTATAAAAGATGCCCCCTCTTCGATGGAGAGTGATGGCGGGAATACTCATGTTGAGAGTGTACCTTGTGATAGCAAAAATGCTAACATTGAAAACACGCCTCATGATAGTGGTAACGTCAATGTTGACACCATACTTCCAGTAATGCAGAACGAAGGTATTATTTATTTATTTATTTGCTTTGTGTGCGAATCACCGTGACATATGTATATATTATTTTCTCTTCTTCTTCCTTTTTTTAGTCATCCAAGAAATTGCTAAGGACATTCATACTCCCACCGAGCAATTGGAAAGTGACGGCTCTAATGCCGACGTCGGGGTTACAAATTTGCTCGAACAAGACCAAGGTTTTTTTTATTCTTATTCTCATCATTACTTTTTTTTTATTCTTTTTATTCTTTTTAAATTTTTTTTTTTATCAAAGGCCAAAATTTATTTGTATATTCTCTTTGTAGGTTCAAAGAATATACCTAATGTAGTTTTACGCCTGCGAGACGAGATGATCAACAATATCAAGTCCCTCGACTATCACAACTACCAAGTCATCATCAACAAAGTGAAGGAGTCAAAATTTACTTTTTGAACCTTTCAACATTGATTTGACCAGTCTAGAGCCTTTCATAGAGAAAATTCGCTCGATGTGCATCCTATGCTAAAGAAGCCTTAGAGGATCCTAATGTTCAAGCTTGCATCCGTAGTCAACAAGCCAAGGCATGCGTACACGAAAGAACTTTGGCACTTGAGCATCTTAACAATCTCAGGACAGACTGGACCAATGACATAAATGCGAACAAGGAGGAGTATCAGGAACTTACTGAAAGGGAACATCAACTTCAGGCTGAACTTTGTGAGATTCAAGGCACAATGAAGACTTTGGGTGACAAGATAGCAGATTCAACGGACCTATTTGAAGCTTCCGAGCCTACACAAGCGAATCTTCAAGTTGCATTGGATGAGGCCAAGACACAGCTTGCTGAGAATCAAGAAGAGAACTTAGATACTCCTCTTATGGCTATTTTCACAAAATGGCTTGATGAGTTGGAGGAAGTAAAAGAATCATTGTTGAAATTTATTGGGCATTAAAGAGCCTTCTTTCTTTCTTTGCTTTCCTAGTTTGTTTTCTTAGTCTACTTTTCTAGTTCGTTTATGATTTATCAATTGATTTTAAAACATTGATCATGGACATTTGATTTGAATAAGCCTTAGCTTTTTTTTTTTCTTTTCTCATGCATCTTTGTTTTTCATAGAATACTTGGAGAATTGAAATCATGATTGATTTTTTTCTTGTTTTGTTTTCTTTTTTTTGTTATTATTCATTTTAGAATGAGGGCCTTGTATTTGTCAATATTTTCAGCTACATTTGGAATGATTTTATAAGCCATTCATCCACTTGATAGCACCATGGGCGAACAGGAAATTAGACAAACAAGGTTTTTTTGAACTCAAATTTTTATAATAATCAAATGAGCTCAAATTCCAATCTCCACCATCATTTTTAGAGATAAGGACCCTATAAATGAGTGTAAAAATGTTTCACTAAAATTGAATATGATTTGATATAGTGATGCTTGACTTGATGATGAGGTAGCTAGGCAAGAATTTAGGCAAATTCTGCTTCTAGATGTCTGAATTTTTTATAATAGACATATGAACTTAGAATTCAATCGTGACCGTCCATATTTAAGATCAGAATACCTTGATCATATAAAAAAATTCAAAAAGGATTGAAACTCCTTTGACTATCTGATCTTAAGCTAGAATTTGAATATGGTGTAATGACAATCATTAATGAATTTCATGTTTGATTTGCGATTTTATTTTGATAATTGATGGACTTGAGGCTCAATCATAACTGTTCCCATTGAGCATTATCAAGGCTGGAGTTTTCATAAAAAATTTCAGACCGATCCGAATTTTTGGCATAGTCCGATTAACACATTGATCAACATTGAACATAGAGAAGCGGTGTCTTGCATCATGGCCCACAGTCCTACTCTCTTCTATATATCATGTAATCTTCAAATCAAATTTCAACCGTTCAGATTGAAGACTAAACATGTATTTATAGTTTGAAAGAAATTTCAAGGCAATCAAAGATAATTTAGTCACCCGATGAAGACCTTGATTGGAACAACACTATCAAGGAAACTTCCAATTTCAACACTTTAACATACATAAGTTTTACTTTTTTTTTTTGTTTAAAAAAAACACAAGGACTGATGTATTTGCCTCAGGAAGCACATTTAATTACTGAATGACTGGTCTACATGGAGCCGGACGTTCCGTCATAGACAAACACATGTCTCTTTATTTCATTGAACGAATTTTAGTACGAAAGTGAGTTTAATACAAAAATGCATAAAAATGAATGTTTTGCCTCGAGAAGTACATTTAATTATAAATGACTAGTCAACCTTTGTGAGGGACCAAAAGTTTCAGTCATAGGAAAACATTTTTTACATTAAACATAATATTTCTTCAATAAACGACCATTGATGGGTGCCATCGGTTTTTCTCCATTGGCATCAATAAGTTGATATGCATCTCCTTCGTAGATGATCTCCACAACATAAGGGCCTTCCCAATTTGCTTTGAATTCACCCCCGGCCTTTTTGTTGGTAATGATGGGTCTTCTGAGGACAAGGACCATCTCTCCTTTGGTAAAAGTCCAAAAACGAGCCATCTTGTTGTATGCTTGAGACATTTGTGCTTTGTAGACTTCAAGATTTTGTTGCACCCCTAATCTTTTTTCATCTAGAGAGTCCAACTCATGCAAGCGGAGCCGAACATTATCTTCATTAGAAATTTCATTTTGCAATGCCATTCTCAGGGAGGGTATATGGATTTCGAGAGGTAAGACCGCTTCAGTTCCAAAGACCAAAGAATATGGCGTGCACTGTGTCGGAGTCCTATAGGTAGTGTGATATGCCCATAGCATCTCCGGGAGTCTTTCATGCTAATCTCTCTTGTTTTTAGACACTAATTTCTTCAACAATTTTGAGAGGGTTTTATTGAATGCTTCTGCCAATCCATTTGCTCTAGCGTTATAAATGGAGGTATATCTCCAATTTATTTTATGATGTTGTGCGAATCTCCCAACCTTGATGTTTTTGAAGGCGGGGCCGTTATCTGAAATAATTCTTCTTGGAGTCCCAAATCTATATAAGATATTTTCCCTGAAAAATTCGAGGATATTCTCAGTCTTAACTTCTCTCAGTGGGATTGCTTCTGCCCATCTAGAAAAGTAATCTATTGCAGCCAATATGAATCGATGTCCCAAAGATGATGGTGGTTCAATAGGACCGATTACATCCGTTCCCAAAGATGATGGTGGTTCAATAGGCTGTGGGGTGTAAAGGATTTGGATGTTGATGAATAAAGTCTCCATGTATCTGACATAGATGACATTTTCTAGCATAATTAATGCAATCTCCGACCATGGTTGGCCAGTAATACCCCAAACGTTTGATCTTGAGTCGCATCTTGGGTCCGGATTGGTGCGCACCGCATATCCCGAAATGAACATCATGCATAACTTCTTGGGCTTTTTCATATGAGAGGCACCGCAGGAGCAGTTGATCATAGGACCTGTGGTATAATATATCATTTATGAGGGTGAATCTTAGGGCTATTCGCTTTATCTGAAGACCTTTTGATTTATCCTCAGGGAGTTTATCATATTTCAAATATTCCATGAACGGTTGTCTCCAATCTTCCTTTGGCATTTTGAGAGTGAAGACTTCCGCATTGCCCCCAGCACTTTCCTCTTCGACTTCGTTGGGGATCGTACTAATGGGTCTTCTATTTTTTATGGTTATATGGATTTCTTCATAATTTGGATTCTCCAGTTCCTTTGCTACTTTCTCTAAAGAATCAGCTTCTCCATTTTCTAATCTTGAAACCCTCCTCAATTGCAGTTGGGTGATTTTCTTCATCAGATTTTTGACCTTCTTATAATATTTAAGAAGTTCAGGTTTGTATATCTTGTAGTCTCCTTCGACTTGCTTGATAATAAGTTGTGAGTCTCCAAATATGTGTATGTCTTGGATCCCCATTTTAATTACCAATTCCAAACCAGCTATGCGAGGTTCATATTCTGCCTCATTGTTTGTGCATGGCTCCATGAGGGAGAGAGCATATCTGAGGATCTCCCCTTCTGGTGTAAGGAACACGAGTCCTATCCCTGCTTGAATTTGTGGAATTTGGGACATAAGTGCCAGTTTTATAGATGACGCTCCATAAAAGTATAGCCGCCACCTTGCTTCTTCCACTATTAATGTCTCTTCATCAGGGAGATCAAGATTAATTGGTGAATCATCAAGGAGAGGATGTACTGCTAGAAAGTCTGCCAGCGCTTGCCCTTTAATAGCCTTCTGTGGAGTATATGTTATATCAAATTCCATCAGAATCAATGCCCATTTTGCTAGTCTTCCTGTAAGCAACGGACTCGTCATAAGGTATTTGAGTGGATCTATTATTGATATAAGTATTACTTTATGGGCTAGCAAGTAATGTCTCAACTTCTTGACTGCAAACACCAAAGCTAGGCAATGCTTTTCAATTGGCATATATTTACTCTCAGCTCCTACCAACATCCTGCTAAGGTAATATAAAGCATTTTCTTTGTCTTCTTCATCATTCTGAGCTAACATAGCCCCCAAAGACCCTTCCAATGCGGCCGCATATAAGATCAGAGGCTTTCCATGAATCGGGGCTGCCAGCACTGGTGGATTTAGCAAGTACTGTTTAATGTCCTCGAATGCTCTCTGACATTCATCATCCCATTTGAAAGGAGCATTTTTCTTGACCAGTTTAGATAAGGGTTTGCATCTTCCAGAGAGGTAGGAGATAAATCTCCTGATATATGCTAAACGCCCTTGGAAGGAGCGTAGTTACTTCAGTGTCTTAGGAGGAGGCATTTCTAGGATTGCCTTTATCTTGGAGGAATCTATCTCTATTCCCCTGTGCCTTACAATGAAGCCTAAGAATTTCCTGGAGAGGACTTCAAAAGCACACTTCATGGGATTCATTTTCAACTTGTATTTTCTAAGGCGTGTGAAAACTGTCCTCAGATCATCAAGATGCTTGTCTTTGGAATTTGCTTTAACCACAAGATCATCCACATAACATTTGACAACCTTGTGAATTAAATCATCAAATATTCTGGTCATAGCTCTTTGATATGTCACTCTTGCATTCTTCGGTCCGAACGGTATTACCCTATAATAATAGATGCTCATGGGTGTTCAGAAAGCAGTATTCTTTTGATCCTCTATATGCATTTTAATTTGATTGTATCCTATATATCCATCCATAAAGGAGAACATCTCTTACCCTGAGGTGTTGTCAATCATGAGCTCCATAACTGGGAGGGGAAAATCATCCTTGGGACACGCTTTATTAAGGTCCCTGAAGTCTACGCATATCCGTATTTGTCTATTCTTCTTTTTCACAGGGACTATGCTAGCTATCCAATTAGGGTATTTCTCTTCTCTGATAAAATTTGCTTCAATCAGCTTCTTTATCTCTTCTATCACCTTTTCTTCCAGGTCAAACTTCATTTTCCTCGGTGCATGTTTAACTGGAGTAGCATTAGGATCAATGGCCAGTCTGTGAACAGCTACCTCATTATCTAACCCTGGCATTTTATTATAGTTTCAAGCAAAGCAGTCAATATGATCCTTCAAGAGCACCTTGAATGATGCTTTTTCTTCTTCTGATAGTTGTGCACTTAGGAAAGTCGTCCTTGGGTCATCATCACTTCCCAAGTTGATTTCAACCAACTCATCAATTGTTGCTTGCCCCCCCGTCTTCTAGTTCGAGTGGTGCATTCTTCATTTTGATTTCCTCTTCTTCCTCCTGTAATGTTACCATGTAACATGAGTGCCTGGAAGACTTAGAATAGTCTATTCCTCTCTTATCCACATGTGCTGGAGCCCACAATCGACAAAAGCTTTGATGTGACTTCCTTGACCACTTGATTCTGCTCCCAAACCTCTCAACTATTGTCCTGAGCCTGTTGGGGTAATGTCTTGGGAAGTTTATGGGTTGAGCTTCATCATCTTCTATTTCTTCAATATTTATGATATCATCATTCAAGATCTTTTTGCTTTTGTCCTTATAAAAGAAAATATTTCTTTCCTTTTCATGTCGAGTTGGCACATAAAATGTCTTTAGATGCTCAACTGTATTTACATTCAAGTTATCCAGGGATTTGTATAGCCCAGCAGGAATCCTCGTAATGTACAATGCATTTTCTTCAACAGATCTTTCAACTTGACCCTTACTTTGGTGTATATCTGCATCACTCTCATCTTCTAATGACTCAGTGTCACTACCAAAGTGAGGTGGCACTGGTTCTCTTTTCTGGAGTATAGGAGTAGTTTTGGCCGTCTTGATCAAAGACTCTTCTCCTGGGCATGGCACTTTGCCCCCTTTGGTTGATTTGTCCCCTTTGGATGTGCTAAGATAATACCTCGCATCCTCATAGTGTATTTCATGGATGCCAAAGGGTTGGATTTCTCCATCAATTCTGAATTCTTCTCCGTCCACCAAGTACTTCGCGCATTGATGAAGTGTTGAAGGGACAAGCTGGTTCTCATGGATCCATGGCCTTCCTAAGAGGGCTTTATAGGAAGCATCAGCATCAATTACATGAAATTTCACATTAGAGGATGTTTTTCTAAATTCAAGGGGGAGGGTGATCAACCCCAATGCCATTTGGCTGTGTTAATTGAAACCCTGGATGATGATCTTCTCCGAAGATAAGTGGCATACTTCAAGAGCCAATGCTCGAAGAGTGTTGAGGGTCATTAAATTCAAAGAACATCCTGGATCAATCAAAACCCGGTTGATCTTTATTCCATCACAAAATCCTGTCACATATAGTAGTCTATTGTGTGCCGTAGTCCCAAGTAATAGGTCATCATCTGTGAAAGACACTGAAGATGTATGAGATGCATATAGGGCTTCTTTTATGTTGACCTCGGTAAAGTATGCTTGATATTCCTCAGGATTTTAAAGGGCATGTATTAAAGACTCCCTGACTTTAGCTGACATCATCAACGCATCGTACATACTGAGGAGTGCTGGGACCTTCTTTAAATGTGCCAAAAATGTTATAATTCAGCTTTTTCAAGGGTTTTTTAGAGGAAACATTATCTTCTTCAATCACCTTCCCTTTATCTCGGTTATTTGAACTGGGAACCTATCTTGGTTGAAGTGTCTTCCCTGTTCTAAGCTGCATCTGATGTACCTATCGTGGTGCCTCATCTTCCTCCTCAGGGAAGTTCAGCTCATCTTCTGAATCATCATGAGCAACTATGGCATAACATTCACCTCTTTCTTCAAAGTAGTCCTCTTGAAGTGTCAATTTCCCCAAAGAAACCTGTCCTTGAAACCATTTTTGGAAAGCTTGACATTCTTCTATGGTGTGTCCTACAAGCCGGTGATATTGGCAGCAGTTTGGATGACTATCAAGATGCATCAGACGCCGCCTTTTGGGTTTAGGCAAATCCAATCCGTTTTCTATGACTTGATCAAAGAGCTCTTTCCTTTTATCTTTTTTGATAAATCTTTCTTTAGCATTTGTTGCTTTGGCAGGGGCCGGAGAATCCACAACCTCTAAGATAAAATTTTATCCCGATTATTCTGGAGGGTATGTCCCTTTGATTCATCCCACTCAGCATCTTTCAATATGTAACTGCCATAGGCTATTAGCTGACTCCTCTGTCACACTTTGAATGAAAGCAAGGATGTCTTTAGCAGGCATGACTTTCTTCAAGACCTTATATTTTGGGGTCTTCGGGGTGTAATATGGTTCTTTGGACTTTACTTGTGGGTAGGGCTCCAAGAGCTTGGCGTTCTCCTTCTTTACTCTCTCCCTGAATGCTATCTTCTTTCTCTGCTTCTTACTAACATAGGGCCAGTCGTAACGATCATATGACTCTTCTAGCTCAGAGAAGCTATCATATTCATCATCATCTTCTGTGTTATATAGAGGTTCCCTTCCAAAAATAACCCTGCAAGTCTCCACTTGCACATCTTCTTCATTTTCAATTTTTTCAGTTAATTTCCCGAGTAATTCTTTGACTTCTTCGGGAAAATAATCTCCGAGGGTAATCAGAACTCTTTCCTTATGCTCATATTCTTCAAGAGTCTCTATATACTCTTCAATAATGGATTTCTTGCGCTTTGATTGCTGCCGCTTTTGCTTTCTTTTCTTGTTCTTCTTCTTTGCCTATTTTGTCTGGTGACTTTTATGAGGTTGCTGAGAGCGTTTCCACACGATCCCTGCCAGTTAAGCCAACTTTTTTAACATCTTCATCGATCTTTTGGATATAAATACTTCTCATAACTCTTTTGGAACAGCACAAGGTTTATTATCTTCTGTCGATGTAAATATCACTTTGTTACCAACCAGTGTGACTTCCCTTTGAGATAACTCCTCTGGGTTTAGTGCAGTCACATAGCGTATATGTTCAGCAGGTTGCTCGGACAAGACATTCTTTGAGAGTGTGATTTTGCCCTCTTGGTATTATCGCTCGACCCAGTCCTTGAAAACATAACAATCTTCTATTGTATGTCCCAACACCCTATGATATGGACAGTAATTGGGATGGTCGGTCTTGCTTTGCTCTTCAGGTCTTTTGCATTCAGGGAGCTGCAGCCCTTCTCTCACAGCATCTTTGCAAATTTTATGTACTTTATCTCTTCTGAAGGAATACTTTTTATTCATCCTGTCTTTAAAGGAAAGAAGAGGTCTTGATTCATTATCAGTAGCACCTAAGCTAGGTACCTTAGCTTGTTCCAGTTTATGGGACTCCGCTACGCCTTTCCCCTTCTCAATATTGAAGGTGGTACCAGTGTACTAGATACCTTCTGTCTTCTTGGATTTGTCTTTGTCACTCCTTGAAGTGGCCTGGAAATTGGACAACTCCTTCAGGTTGGTCCTTTCCAATTTTTTAGCTTGTGAAATTAAGCCTTGGAATGTAGTGATGCTTGATGTGCTCAAGAAAGGCGACATCCAACTATTAATGTTCCCGAGTAATAAACCCACGCTGCTTGCTTGATCGAGTGGTTGTTCACATTTAATGCTTAAATTCCTCCATCTCATAATGTAATCGACCACTTTTTCATCTTTGTTTTTGGCGAGTGGCTACTGAGGTCGAGAATTGTGATTTTTGTCACTTATGCCCCCTAAACCCAGTACTCAAAATGCATCTTTTTAAGCTGTTGTTATGTTTGAATCGACTCGGGTTCTGCATTTGCATACCATTCAAATGCTACTCCTACAAGATTTGTAGAAGGCTATCGAGGAGGAGTGATGGCTTCGCACTTGTATCTCCACAAGCCGTGACAAAATGAGCCAAATGTTGGTCAGGATTGCCAATCCTAGTAAATTGCTTGAATTTAGGAACATTATATCCCTTGGGGTAGGGCACCAGGTCGTGGTAGTTGGGATAGGGCTTGTCTCCATATGCCCTTATCTCAATTCCTTTGGCTTGATTTAATTCAGCAACTACCATTCGCTGTATCTCTTCCCGAGTCATTACGAGCTGATTGTTCCTGAACAGGAGCATAAGAGGTTTCCCCATGTTCCACTGGCCTGAAGGTTTCCTTTGGATGTGGTGTTGGACTTCTCGACCTCTGCACATTCTCCATAGGAAACCGTGGGGTTACCCCTTACTCAACTGGCCTTAGGGCTTCTCTCGGCCTTCGAGTTAGACTCCTCGATCTGTTTGCTTGTTCAGGCCGATTTTCCATGAGGATTTTAATTGTTTCTGGATTTGTAACATTGACCGCATCAACATTGCCATGTTGTTATTGAGTCTTTGATATTCAGTATCACAGTGTCCCTTTGGAGGAACAAAGACATGTTTATCCTCTTCATCTTCATTTAGCGGCTGTACTTCTTTGTGTTTCCTTGCTACATGGAGCGATGGAAGGCTAGTCCCTATCCCTTTTTCCTCATGTGGTGCCACATTGCTGGAACCTTCTTCTCCATTCAGGGAATCTGCTGCGCTTCTGCGGGATCTTATAACAGGCCCCGGTTGTTCTTGTTCGGTTGCGGGATCTCCTCTTACTTCGAGAACCATCCAGCAAGTGTGTACTTCCATATTTGCATCAGACATTTCTTCATCTTTAATGTCCCTCCTCCATTGAAATTTAGACCTGTTAACCTTGGGTTGATTTCTTGTAGGAGCTAAATGGTCAAACACCGTCTTCTGCGTTGTTGAAATCAATTGCTTCTTCTTTTGATAAAATTCTTTTGGTCTTATCTTCTCGACTACTGAGTTTCCTTGATCTTGTGTAAGTCTTGTAGAGATTCGACCAAATGAGTTCTTAGTGATAGGACTTTGGAGGTCTACCAACCTTGTTTTCACTTTCGGTTGAGGCGCAGTGCTCCGCGATGGTTGCGTTCTTCTTCACCAGGTTAAGAGGTTTAAATGAGTCGTTGAAAGTACTCATTTGATCATTCTTGTGTCCTTGGAATGACACAAAATCCAACTTTTTTCTTGGAATTTTGACTTTCCTTTGTGTGAGCCTTGAAAACACACTTTTCTTCTTTGGTGTGTCTTCATCAGATGAGTGGAAAATTCAACTTTCCCGCCGATTTGCTATAATGGTGAAAGCGGGTTCATCATCATCATTCATAGAAATTACCCTTTTAGGGTAGGATAGCCTCTCGGATCCGAGATACTCTTGGTGCTCCCACAGCTGACATCCTGCTTGATTACAAAAACAATCACATTAGGGGCGACGACCTTTGGATGGAAATCAGCGGGGCTGATTGGGTCCTCCTTGAGGTGCGGGTCTCACTTACAGTGCACCGACTCGAGATATGGTGCCAAAGGTCGGCTCGACTCCTGCGACTCCGGTGTTGAAGGTGCGGTTGGGCGATTGAACCTCAGTTCCTTCACCAAGGAAAATTGTGAGTTTCGGGCTTCTAGAGATGGTTGAGTTTTTGAGTGCCATTTGTTCTTCGTTTCCTGTAAAATAAAAAGAAGCATTATTAGATTTCTTTCATAGGATGTAGGAACAACGATTTTACTTGTACTTTTACCTCAAAGATGGGAGGAGAAATGTGTCCCCACCGGGCGTGCCAGAATTTGTGGGATCGAAAATATGCATCTGGCATCATGAAAAAGACACTAGACGATATATCGAAGCACAAATATCATATTTGGTTTTGTGGGTTCTTTCATTTCTAATAGAGGCAAGCCTCTACTATTAATTACCCTAGATTAGAATCTTAGGAACCTCCGATTAAGGCCAGAAGTACGAGTAAAAATAAGAAGATTTGCGAAATTATAAATTTTGTTATTTTATTTCATATATTTAATACATCATTTACGTCAATATATGACTTTTGTATATACATATATCATATATCATTGCCACTTCCTGTGCCTTGCCACCTCATTATGTGCCTCATTGTCGTTTTGAAATTTTTATTGCCATTTTGAAATAAGTCACCGCTGCATGTGCCTTATTACTGCGTTGCATGCTTGGCTAGCTGTTGTATGCGACATGCACCTCGTTATCGCTTTGAAATTTGTCATTGCCTTTGGGATATGAATTTTAATCGTTGACTAACCATTGGTGTTGCTTTGGATCGAACGAAATGTTATTCAAATACCACACTTGATATATATTCATACAGGCTTTAAAGGCCTCATGTACTGACCGAAGGTCATGACATCAACTCCAGCTGCTCTCACTTCCTCCATTGTGCTAATTATCGATCGGTGTTTCACCACAACTAACATTATTAAGGTCTTTGTAAGAGTACGGTGAGGAGCAAAATCTTTTGCCATCTTAAGAACATCAATTGATTGCTTAAAATTATGCGGTGATCTTGTCTTGAACCACGAAATTCTTGACAGATCTCAATGTTGTGAGCAAGATATCTAATCTAAAAGTAGCAACTTTCTTAACATAGCTAGGATCTCCACGGAGATGGGAACAAGTGCTTGCAATTAGCATCTTTGGCTTTAAAATCTTGATTTCTAGCTTGTCTCCACAAAATGACCATTTCCTTGATCAAGTAAGTCATCTCGATCAACACTTGTAATCACAACATATTCCAGACCCCATGAGGCAATTACTTCAGCAACATTTGAAGGTTCATTGGGATCTAGCTTGATGTCTTCATATTTCAAAACCTGCAATCTCGCATACAAGTATCCCAAGAATCATAATCGTTACGTGGCCTTGCCGATCTTCTAGTCGAGACCAGCACTCACGAGGGTTAGGAAACTTCGCTTCCCTGCATAAAACAATATGAAGCTTGAGCTCCCTGAGCTTGGCCTTGATGGCCGCATACTTGGCAATACCAAGAATGGTCTCCTTCGTCCATTTGAGCTTAGGCAAGGGCTTCTTCTTCATTCGACCTTAATAGAATGAGCCAGAAGTCGATGTAAGTGCGGGAGAGTTAGTAGCAAGGCGATGACGGAGCTCAGCAAGGGTTTGCGGTGGAGCAAGCAGAGATCAAGATTGAGGAGAGGGCGACGCGTCTAGGGTTTGAAGAAGGGTTGCTGTAGAAGAGATGGATCGATATAGATGAATTGGAGATTTCGGGTAGACTAGGGATTTGGTGATCGAGATGAGACCTCGGCGTTGCATCTCGTTCTCTCTCTCTCTCTCTCTCCCATGTGTTCTCGCTGCGTTGGCTTTTATATTTTCTAGCGGCGTCTACGCTGTAGATGAAAAAGAGAGAGAGAAAGAGAGGCGATAGCGGTGAGCGGCATCCATGGTGAGTAGAAACACCATCAAAACAAACTACGGCAAGTGATGGCTTTGCGGTAGGCGGTGGCGTGACATCGGCGGCGAGCATCAAAGCGATAGGCGGGTAGAGGCGTGGTCTGGGGACATAGTTGGCGGCATTATTTGCACCGACTCAACCATGTCGGTAAAAAGTCGCCAGCGACATCGAGCGCCCTAATTCTCTTCTATTTCTTTTCTTTTCTTTTATATATATATTATATATAAATATATATCTATATATATGGTAGCATAGGGGAAGAGATAAAAAGCTCATAGCTTCTTTCTTTCAGAGATGGTCTCCTCCTCCTTTTTTCCTCTCTATTTAAAGAACTTCTCTTACGTCCTTATCCTAATCCCAAAAACCCCATCATCCTTATCCTAACCCTAACTCCCATTGAGATCCTAGCAGAGCGGTGTAAGATCAAATTGTTTTCTTCTTCTAAATTTAAATTTAAATTTTAATTAATTAATTAATTAATTAATTTTTAAATAATTTTAAATTTCAATATATTATTATTTTATTATTATTTTATTATTTTTATTTAATTTAATTGTTTTATTTATTATTATTTATTATTATTATTATTATTTATTATATATTCATTATTTATTTATTATTTTTATATTATTATTATTATTATTTATTATTATTATTTTTAATTCATGAGTTGAATCTGCCTCGGGATGTGTGCTCAAGTGCTTTAGGATTTGCATTTCTACAGTTGCCTAGATATGCTCTCAGGCTACATGAAATTTAAGATCGTCTTGGGATGTGTGTTTGGTTATCCTAAGATTTGAGGATTGCTACTCGAGATATGTGTTTCTTAAAGATAATCTTGTAATTTGCATTTTTGCCTCGAGATATGATCTGCGGCAATTTGTAATTTTTCATTTTTGCCTCGAGATATGTTCTCTTGGGCAATTTTGTAATTTGCATTTTGGATTTACCCTTGAATTTGCATTCTAGTCCAAAACAACCAAATAATCAATTAAGATTAAGATTGGGACATTTAAATTTTAATTCTAAATATAGCTATGATTAGGATATATTAGAATTTACATTAAAAAGCTGGGATTTGGTTTCTATTAGGACATTGAATTTTATTAGAGACATGCGTTATATTATTTATATATAAACAAAGGGGGTTAAGTCCTCTGAGCCTTAGGTGAGGGGCTGTATGTTATCAAACCCTACATGAGGCATTTACCACGGTCGAGAATAAACTCTTGAATCATTGCCTAGTCAGTGCATTTTGTCAAAGAGGATAAATCAGGGCACTATCCTTTCACTTGCTATCTCCTCGACCCTAAAACCTAGTCTTTTTCTTCCTTCTTTATTCTTTTCTCATTTAGTAGATTAAATAATTCAATCCCAATCTTTGAAATAGCTAGATATTGGAAAAATGAGCAAGTATCGAGCTATATGAGTCCTTTTTGGATTCAACTACACGATCCCATTGGTTTACACTTTACTACTTGTGCGACCCGTGCACTTGCGGATCGCATAGGGGTATGATAGTTCCTAAACCGAGTTAGTTAAGTTGTGGAAATCCAAAAGATAATCGGATCACGTCTCCGGATCACGATACTAGTCCCCTACGAGGTTTCGATGGAGAAATCTATCGAGTCTCAACGCCTCGCACCATATATGACCCATAGGGGATTCCAAAGGGATGTATCCGATTCCGAAGAATGAGAGCTAGCCCTACTTCTGGTGAAGGCCCTCAACCCCTATCGAGGTCCCAGCGAGAACTCTCTCAACACCTCCACCCATATGGTTGTTTAGAGCTTAGGGAATACTAGATAGAATACACCAATCGGAGGGAAAGGGGACAGTCCACTATCTCATGACTCACCCTCTCAATCTTCTTTCATCTTGAGGTTCTAACCCTAATGGAGACCTCTCTCTCACCAAGGTTAATAAATCCAGTGCAAACCAATCCAATCAATAGATCAATAAAGCAAGCACGCATTAAAAACACAAGATTAAAGCTCAACGAAACTCGGATTAAAAGGAAAGCACACTGTAAATCAATAGAAAGAATAAAAATCCTAGAGTTCACATGCCCAAAGCCTACCCTCTAGGGTTTTAGCTCTCCATAGAGCATGTTACAAAACAAATAATAGAATGAAAATCTGTAAAATCCATTGAAATAGACCCACTTAAATTCGTGATAATGGCCTTGTTGGGTAGTTTTAACATCTTGATGGATTCCTCTGTGAAGCTAGGGTCACCTATGGCTTCCTTGATGATATGACAGGAGGAGAAATTGATCAAAGTTGGTGAAGAAAATGCCCCAAAGTCATAAAAACCTCCTCTCCAAACCTTAACCGCCTTTCCTCAAAAGTGTGATTCCCCAAACATTGGGCAAAATGGCCTTTAATAATTAGAAATTTGTGCTTGTCATGTGCTTTGCACACGCGTGTCGGGTTGCAAATTTTCCACTGCACTTTGTGTGGAAAAATCTCACTATCATAAATAGTAACTTGCTATAGTACTTTCATGACCAATTGATAAGTGCTTGTGAATAAGTGTTACTAAGTATACTTTTCTTACATTGAGCATCACTTGTGGAAATTATGTCCCATTGTCTTGCATATGTGTTCTTTTTATGCATATCATTAGCTGAACAAGTTTGGAATAAAAGAAAGCAAAATAGATCATGGATCTGATTTTTGAGAATTCTTGTATTGAACAGGATCAAGGCACGAAAGTTGTACTTATAGACATGTGGGTGTGTGCCAACATCCAAAATGTTCAAGTGAATACAAATTGGAGGTCAGAGGTAGTCACACTCCTTATGTTCCAACTTGCATAACATTGTCAAAGCTTTATCAATGTACTCAAAAGTGAAGATGCAACATGGTTTACCTCATGGATGTGTCTGCCCAGATTATCGGCCTGTGAGAAAAAGATTGAAGTTGAGGTACTATAGCAATTTCTTGTGTAAACCAGCGCATCAAATTCTTTGTAATAGATTCTTTGTTCACGTGATGCATGAAATGAGTGGAAATCACGCAACCTTATGGAATTCCACACTCCGTGTGGATGACCTATTCGGCAATTTAAATCTACGCCCTGCAAGTATTTTGAAATCTTGATCCTACCTTTGCCTATCTTTTTAGGGAGGCTGCGGTTAGGGTTTGGAGGCTTTTACTAGGTTTTGTAGTGTTCCTCTGACATTCGAGATCAATTTTCTTGGAGGAGAGTTATTAGGGGAGCTTCAGGCGGCTTAGATTCGACGGGTGTGCCCTAAGGCTTTCTGAAGGAGTCTTTGGAGAAGGCGAGGGGCTCTTGAAGACCATCGACATGGACGACAAGGGGGTTATCTCTATGGATTTCTTGCATTTATTTTTGACTTTATCTTAGATTTTATATTTAGCCACGGAGAGCTAAACTCCTAGTGGGTGCTTGTACTTATAAACCCTAGGATGATTTTGTTTCATTGACTTACTATATATTTTTCTTAATTGATGTTTTTTAATTGTGTTTTCAATCTTGTGTGTTTATTTGTTTGATTTTCCCTTAGGTACCATTTGGGGTTGTGAGATCTATCTAGCTAATCATTTTGAATGAGTGGCCTTCAGTAGGGTTAGAGATAACAAGATTGGAGGATGCGAGAAGGAGCGAGTAGGTATGGCGTACTTTCCCATCAGGTGTGAGTTTATCCTACGTCCATTCCATGAGCTCTTTGTAATAACCAATCATAATGGTAGCAAGTGCTAAAGACAAACTCCTTTACTTGCGATTGAGTTTAGCGCGAAAAGTAGCGGTGAAGTGTTGAGTAATCCTTGGTGATGAGGGCTTAATCGTGAGTTAGGGGTATGTTCGACTGGACGAAAGGGTTAGATTTAGGTTAGAGATAGGGTTTTATCACTTGCGAATACTTTAGAGCTTCAAGCGGTCCACGGTGTGAGGTGTTGAGTGATACACTTTTCCACCGGGCATGGGGCTG